>NC_065556.1:13394314-13702888 GCF_022605725.1 Anthonomus grandis grandis
AGTTAAATTTTACGAGTTCACGTGAAAAGATGGCTTGATAAATCATATGTAAGGTTGACCGTGCAAGAATATTGGCTTTACTTGAAGAAGGCCACTCTCAAAGGTTCGTGGCTAATAGAGTTGGGGTTTGGCAAAGTGATGTGTCTCGAACTCGGAATCGTTATCTCGACAATAATTTTCTGCATGCTAGATCGAGAAGCGATAGAAGGCAATCACTAATCAATAACAGAATCGTTATATTCTCTTAACCATCCGAAGAAACCCAACTATGATAATATGAGCACTCCAAAGAGATATGCGCCATAGCGGAGAGTTCAAGTATCGGTCTCTACATTATGGAGCCGAATACTGGCAATAGGATTGATGTGTCATCGACCAATAGAAGTACTCCGATAACCTGAGCACTAAATTTGTCGACTCCAGTAGGCACAAGAGCACATGACTTCACCTGCAGAATTTTGGAATTCGATATTTTTTTCTGACAAATTGAAAGAATTTGTTTGGTCTAGGATTACAACCATTTTAGTTATTCTCTTAATTAATACAAATTAACTGATAATTTTCTAATCTACTTCTGTTGATAAAAAAAAACTTAGGAAATTTGGACTGATGTAAAACTTTTGAATCTATATGAACATAGTCTTGGATGGCAAATTGGGATCTTTTTGTCTTAGGAATGAAGTATCTGGGTTATATGTAAGTATTTGTCTTGGCCTTGTCATATTCCTTTCATTTAAGACAGTTGAAAATCTACCATGCAGTGTGTTTTGCTTGCCATTAAGTCTTAACCTTATTACTTTTGCCATTAAGTTACTTTTGATAAAGTGAATAATCAAGAAGAACAATCCCCAGTATATTATTTTGGATATGATGGACATCTACCTTCTTCGGATTTTTAAAAGCATAGAAGTTCAATCGTAGAGTTAGGATGCAGCATCCACTCTCCTGGAATTCAGTGGCAGTTTTATTGATATTGCTCATCTGTTCAATAATAATTTTTGTATTAATATTATTTATTCCATAATACTGTTTATTTATTTATTGCATGAACTTCTACCAAAAAAGAAATATTTAAAAAACGTATTTATATTTTTAGTTTTTACCATCTCCGTTACGTAATTATTAACAACCGAATGCTTCATACAAAACCCAAGTCATTTACAAGCTTCTTGCCGGTAGTAAATAACAGTACAGGTGGTTTACAACAAGTTTAATAGTACCACATAGTAACAGATTACTACAGCTGATAAAGCCGATTACCACAAATCATGTACGCACGTTTGTTTACAAACATAAGTAGCCGGTGTGGTAGCCAAACCCAAAACCGGAGTCTTGTAAATCGCATGTTAAATTGGAGGTGTGCGTGAATACCGTGTAAATTTGATGTGGTTGATCATTCATAATACGGGCGATTTGGTTTAGAACCGGTATCGGATATTAGGTATTCTGAAACTAATTTGTTTTTAAGTGTAATGTGGTTGTTGGGAATTTTATAGTATATGTCCGATATTACTATAATTATCAGGAAATTTTAGACAAGTAAAAAACCCGGTATATTTTTTCCACTAGCAAAGGAAGACTTCGTAGGTTTAAAGATAGTTTAGGGGTATTGAAATCCGTGTGTATTAAGGGTTCTTTCGGTTAATGGAGTATATCGCAACAAATAGTATCAAACGCAAGTGTCAAGAACAGAAATATAAAAACGGATTCACTTAGTATGCACGTTTTACAAAAAATTTTAATCATGCCATTTAGCTTTGCTTACAACTCATCGGCTTATATCATATATCAAGCCATAAAACTCTGTAACGTCTGTTTTTATAAATGTCTGTAACGGTTACCAAACTAAACTAAAAAAATTTGATGTATGGAAAGCAATTATGTAAATGTCTATTCAGGTAAGGTTACAAGAAGAATTGCCTCCCTATAAATCTCATTTAGATAAGAGAGGCC
This sequence comes from Anthonomus grandis grandis, assembly GCF_022605725.1. Lineage (NCBI taxonomy): Eukaryota > Metazoa > Arthropoda > Insecta > Coleoptera > Curculionidae > Anthonomus > Anthonomus grandis. Next base: position 13,396,268 of record NC_065556.1, read on the forward strand.
TAGCTGGCTCACTATAGCCAGAAACTATACAATATAAATGAATTCCTTTATAGTATGTGAATGTCATTAAATGCTAAATCAATTCGATTGTGTTCGTTTGTAGTCATTCCTTCATTATGCTATTCTCATATGACTTTTCAGATTTGACAATAGTTGCCGAAGGATTTTCTCCTGGAATCTACAGAGCCTAAAGAACTTTAATAGTCCTAATTGTTGTTTTGGTCGAGAGCAGTAAAGCTTTTTCCTATAGGTCAGAAAAGTCTGCAATATTTGCATATTTTATATTTATATCTGTAAGGTGTCTGGTAACATTTGTTAAATAAGAAGAGGAGTTACCCTTACTTGAATAAGTACTTTCTCTTAGAGAATCCAATGCTAGAGTCAGAGGAGGAGGAGGAGGAGAAGGGGGAAGAGGAACTGGAGACGTGATGGAATTCAATTTTTCTTTAAGATGATAAATGTGATGTCTATAATACAGTGATGGTGTATTGGAAGAAGATGGTTGCTTCAATTGCGAGGAAAAATGAGTAGTGCATTTCTGTTGATAAGGATGCCCAAGACGAGAAAACTATTATTTCGTTCTACTTCAATTATTAACTGGATACTGAAAACTAACAATAAATCCAGAAGTATGTTATTAAAAATTTTTACTTTTCAAATTATATCAGTTAAATATTTAGTTTTTTAAATGGCTTATAGATTATATTTCAAACAACTTTTAATAAGCGATAGTTATCTCGAATCTATCAAATTTTGGGGCGACATATCATTGTAATAAATCTATGATATTCGCAGGCAAATTAGTTTTACAAATCAATCAAACCAGATGTATTCAGAGCAATTTTTATTTTAAAAAGCTTAGCAGAGCGCTTTCGGCGTATGAGCCATCATCAGTGCTAACTGAAATGAGTTGGGTGTTAAATGCGTAAAAGACACTATAGTCAAAGGTGAACGAATGGAATGTACTCACTTGTCAGTTAAGCCCAGAAGTTTACCAGAGTGGGAACAGATTCGATATTATTCAAATTACACGTAACATTTAGCCACATTTAAGACTATACAGAACACTAAACAGGACGAACAGTATTTAAAAAGGGGAGAACGTTGGTCTCCTTTGTGCTTTGTTTACATTTATTGTGGTTTCTTAGATGGCGGGAAAAACTGTGTCAAATTAGGTTAGCCTACAGTTAACTTTACTTTAAAATTAATATTTATATTATGCGAACCTATCAGAGTGGTAGTAGCGACAGATCGGTCTAGATGTCATTATCGTAAATAATGTGCGGTAGTGCGAGTTGGTTATAAATTGGTGGCACAAATTAGACAACAGTGAATTTTTGTTCGGATAAGGAAGTTGTTATCCTTTAAGGATGTAAAGCGAACTTTTAAATTAGAAAGTTGCCAATGCTTATAAAAAATTTTAATTGTAGAGTCTTCTATGTAAAGGAACGTAGGTCTGTTAAGGTTCACTTGTATATTTAAACAAGAGGGATTTTTTATGAGCTCGTTGGTGATATAAATGTCTTTAAGAAAATCTCGTCGGTTATAGTTCTTAGAGGTAACCTGTTGGAGAATTTTAGAATTAGACTTTGGGCTAAAATTATGGTTGTTAGATTTATTATGTTCACCAAATGCAGATGAGGGTCTACAAGTTCGTTCCACATATGAGCAATCACAAGAATCACGCTGCAATCTGTAAATACCACTCTTTGATAATGTGTCAAGTTTATCCTTGATATTGATCAAAATCGAACCCAAGTTGTTTTTAGTTTTATAAGAAATTTGTAATTCTGATTGGTGTTTAATGAAGCTATTGTTGATTTTCTTATTTAGATGAGAATTAATGAATGGTAGAGATATGAATTTACTATCTGTTTTAACATCAGGAAAGATCTGTTTTTTAATTTTTGTTAATTTTATTTTTCTGATTAACATATTAATTAGTTTGGGGTCATAGTTATTATTATAAGCATTTTTTTAAGAACATTTATTTCGTTTTGAAGATTAGAAGGAGATAGAGGAATGCTTAAAAGACGGTGAATGTAACAATTAAAGGCAGCCGTTTTGTGTTGGTGAGGGTGATTGGAAACATTTGAAATTATGTGGTCTGTTTGAGTGGGTTTCCGGTGTATTGAAAATTCTAAACTATTTTATAGTTTATGTATTATTAAGTCTAAAAAAATCAAATTATTATTTGTTTCAATTTCTAGTGTGAAAGAAATCTTAGGATGTATTTGGTTTAGCTTGTTTAAGAGTAACTGAGCTCCTACTGTGTCACAATTCAAGAAACAGAGACAATCGTCAACATATCTGTACCAATTGAAAATTTCTTTATTGTTATCAGTCATTATAAAATTTGATTTCATGTGATCCATAAAGACCTCCGCCAAAAATTGAGATAAGGAACTGCCCATAGCCAGCCCATCTGGCTGTTGGTAAAACGTATTATTAAAAAGGAAAAATCTTGAAAAAGGCAGTGGTTAAGTAATGTTATAAGGGAAATAAGATTATTGCTATTTATTTTGTCCATCAAGATATTTTTAATTATATTCACACTTTCAGATTTAGGCACTGTAGTGAAAAGATTAGTTACATCAAAAGAAACCAATAGATAATTATTAGGCAATTGTAAGTCTGTTAGTTTATTTACAAGATCAGTAGAATTTTTAACACCAAATTTAGGGCAGAAGGCTGTTAAATTTTTTAACAATTTAAGGATAAAATTGGATAAAAAGGAAATTGGAGTGTTGGTGAAACTAACTACTGGTCTTATTGGAATGCCGATTTTATGTAACTTGGGTAAGCCATAAAGACGTGGGGTTGTAGGGTTGCTGGATAAGAGGGTATATAGAGCATTATGTTTTTCTAAAAAACGGTCAAATTGTTTTATAATAGTGGAGGTCTTTCTGACAAAGTTGTTAAAAGGACTGGACTTTAGTGGTTTAAAGTGGTTTTCAGTTAAAAAAGTTTCAACTTTGGATATATAAAATGCTTTTTCCATGATCACCAAGCAATTTCCCTTATCTGCTTTTGAGATCACCAAATTATAGTTTTTTATGGATTTTGGGACTTTGTCTGGAGAGTTTAAGTAAGATTTTGATTTTTTTAAAATTAGATTTAAATTTATGCAATATACTAAATAGGTCATTGCGAAGAGACGTTTTTAAATTGATATTGTTAGAAATTTGCTCAATAACTGTATCAAGCTCAACTGAAAATTGAAGTAAATCATTTTGGGAAATTTCTTTATTAAAACGATGTTTTAAGCCTAGTTTGAGAAGATCCATTTCGGCTCTATAAAAATTGACGTTAGAAAAATTCTTTACCCTATCGTGAAAAAAAAGTGCAGAGAATTTGTGAGAATTTTGTTCTTTCCTATGTTGAAGAAAATTCTTATGACTGATAAGATTATCCAGTTTTTGTCTCAATTTATTGTATTTAATTTTCTTTTCAGTGATGATCAAGTCTTGTATGTCATTGAGCAAATGTTTTAAGTTTTCACTGTTGTAGCCTTTACACAGGTCAATATAAATCAATTTTAGTTTACAATTTATAAAGTCAAGTTTAGCATAGTGTTTGCAGATTTCAGATTTAATTAACTTAAGTTTTAAATAGGATTTATGTTCAGCCGGAACATTTTTAGAAGTGCTAACCTTGGCAAAAAAATCCGTCTTGTTTAAATATACAAGTGAACCTTAACAGACCTTACGTTCCTTTACATAGAAGACTCCACAATTAAAATTTTTTATAAGCATTGGTAACTTTCTAATTTAAAAGTTCGCTTTAAATCCTTAAAGGATAACAACTTCCTTATCCAAACAAAAATTCACTGTTGTAGTCTAATTTGTGCCACCAATTTATAACCAACTCGCACTACCGCACATTATTTTCGATAATGACATCTAGACCGATCTGTCGCTACTACCACTGTGATAGGTTCGCATAATATAAATATTAATTTTAAAGTAAAGTTAACTGTAGGCTAACCTAATTTGACATAGTTTTTCCCGCCATCTAAGAAACCACAATAAATGTAAACAAAACACAAAGGAGACCAACGTTCTCCCCTTTTTAAATACTGTTCGTCCTGTTTAGTGTTCTGTATAGTCTTAAGTGTGTCTAAATGTTACGTGTAATTTTAATAATATCGAATCTGTTTCCACTATGGTAAACTTCTGAGCTTAACTGACAAGTGAGTACATTCCATTCGTTCACCTTTGACTATAGTGTCTTTTACGCATTTAACACCCAACTCATTTCAGTTAGCACTGATGATGGCTCATACGCCGAAAGCGCTCTGCTAAGCTTTTTAAAATAAAAATTGCTCTGAATACATCTGGTTTGATTGATTTGTATTGTCCTTCGAGCAACATAGCCACTTCCCTCTTCCAAATTAGTTTTAGGCAATTTATTAAAATTCAATGTCGCTCTTCTTGGACTAATTAATGCAAGATTACGAGACACTTAATATATTAAATGTACTATTGCCACTTCCTCAGGATGAGTATACATTGTTACATGACTATTTAGAAATCTACCAATTTCTTTGTATATGGTGTACCCAAAATTGGTGACCTATTACGATCTCAAAAAAGGTTGGATAAAGGAAATCGATTAAATGGGAAAAGTTTTCAGCATTTGTATTTGCAATTTATTACCATTTATTTTTCAATTCTTCCTTGTAATTTTTATATATGAGAAAAACTTTAATGATACGTATTTGAAAATGCGTTGTAGTTTTCTAAGTTTCTAAAGTGTTATAATTTGCACAAGAATTTTTTTGTAGAAAACAATCTTGTGCTAAAATTGTATTTACAACTATTGGCTTTTTTGAGTTTATCATTACCTTTATTTTTTTTAAATGGACTTGGTCCCATTGGTCCCTGGTTGGTGTGACGTCAAAAGTTAGTTCAAGATGTTCGCGAATAACCCATGGAAGCTAAATAGATGGCGTTTCTGTTAGTCGCTTTTTACTGATTGAGAAGAGACAATTTTTATTCATTTTGAATAGTCCTATCAAAAAATTACATGAAATACTTTATATTATTTTATACAAAATACAAAAATGTAATAACATACAGGATATTTTAACCGAAAATTCTAAAACCTTTAAAATATTTTAGTTGTTTGTCTCCCAGTTCCCAGAAAACCATCCTGTAATTATTAAATATAATAATAATTTAAACTAGAAAAAATTTTCATTTTTAAATTATTCTATTATAAAATTTTTGAGCTTATTATTTATTTTTAAATCATAAAGTCATGTACATTTCCTTTTAAATCATTTTACTTTTAATAATTATTTTTCCTTATTAAAATACTCATAAAAGAAGTTATTAGCTATCAAAAAGTACACTAATTTTTTTCTCATGTAAAAAAGAAAATATTTAGTTTGTTAATAGCTCACTACTTATTTATATGATCTTAGCAAGTTATAAAATGAAATTGTAACAAGAAAAGCATACTAAAATATCTAACATACAAAGCCTTTTTCCGCACGTCCTTCAAGAAGCGTTTAATAAACAATTTTCCGAAAATATATTATTTATCTCCAAAATGTCTAACGAAGCTTATTTTTGTATCATATTTTGAATTACTTTTACCAAACAACATTGCTTGTCATTACAAGCCGTTTCATATTTTAACATAACTTGCTTGCTTTGCGTTTCTGGAATAAATGTTTTGGCTGAAGTTCTTATAAATGCACAAGAGCATCCGTGGCACTATGCACCAATAATAATCTTTATATGAATCTTTATTGATTGCATATCAATCGTAAAGTTTAAAAATTAATTATTTTAATGTTTGCTTAAATAAAACAAGTGAATTTTCATAAAAATACGCAACACTTTTACGGTTGGTACATGCAGCCAAAATATCATTTTACTAACAAGTGATGTAATGCCTAATATAGCTCTGCGGACAGCATTTTTACGTTAATTTTATGAATTCAAAATTTAAATTATTATAACGTAATTATAAAGAATAAAACGTAATTAAAAAGAACGTAATAATAAAGCATGGTTTTTGGTTTGGTTTTTATTAGCGGATAGACTATTGATTTTAAATTTGTAAAACAATTCAATCTAGAACTAATTCAAAACGTCGTTTTAGGCGTGGTTTAGGAGAAAAAACCAGAAGATCATTTTCAGTTCTTACATTTTAGATAGATATATTTTACACTACTAGGAGACAGAAAATCTACGATATTAAAAGGATATTTTCTTGTTGCAATTATTTATAAGATTCAAAATCAACACCTGGTTTGGAATATATTTTTCACATTTAAAAAATTTGTGATTAAGGTCGCCTATAATATTGCAGGTTAAACATAAATTTAGTGGTAATACTTTGATCATATTAAGATGAGCTGGATAACCGTCATGTATAAATTTTATTCTAATTATAGAAGTTATATATCGCCTGCATAGATTTAGGTCTTTTTACCAATCATACAAAGCTATCTTAGGTACCAACTGATAACATCACTAGATCCAAGTGAGTCTAATATAGGAATTTCCTTACTAATACTATCTTTTGTTAACTGTACATCAACTTCATTTACGCCTGTGACGATCATCTGTGACGCCTTCATGAGAAGAAATGTTGTGCTCTTTTATCATATCTATACAACGAATACAGATTTTTTAATTTCCCATTTAATTGGATCAACTTAATACGATCATGAGCAATATCTTTTTTCAATAGATTTCAGCTGAGATCTAGAGTCTGACAAAATAACAAAACTCTTTTCATTTTATTACAGTATAAAATTGAGTTTTTTCTAATCGCAATAGCTTTACTTGAAAATATTCTAAAATTTATAAGTAATTTTTATTAGTATTTAATATTTATGGAAGGAATATCAAATGCTACTCCATTGCCTATTAGAGTTTTTGGAGCATTCTGTATAAATGTGTAAACCTTCATAAGTAATTACTTCTAACTTAAGAACTTTTTGTATGATGTTAAATTATTGGTATTCAATTGATTATCTTATGTATTAAGTTTGTGTCTAAAAATATATGCTTGATATAAATTTAGAACCTAGCATATTCCTTCGCAATTGAATTGGTGGTTCTAACGCATCTACTAATAGAACGTTTATAGAAGTAGTACGCATAGCACCCAAAAAATGCGTAAAGCTTTATATTGGCTGCCATCAACTTCTTGTAGTAGCGTATTGGAAGCTGATTCATAAAAAATACAACTATAATTCAGTAGACAATGTATGTACTTTCTATAAAAGACTAAAGCTGTCTCTACATCATATCCCCCCTAAGTCTTAGTAATATCTTAAAAAATTTAAGCCTTTTTCACATATGGACACAACTTGATTAGTGTGTTTTTCCAATTAGACGCCTTTTACCTAAGAATATTCCTAAGTATTTCACTTGTTTAATAATAAGGTTAAAATAAGGTATTTTAATATCTCTGTTGGGTTAAACATGCATAGGTATGCATGTATGGTGTATTATAATGTATGCGATTTTTTGACTGATTCTCAAAACCATTAAGAATTGACCTGTCAGTGACTTTAATGTATTATGCTTATGCTGCATTTACATTGTTCATATTTGTATTGATATTGTAGATGCAAATACGATCAGTATATTGGACAATGCTGTATATAAGATTTATATTATGTAAATGAGCATTATAAAAACTAAATCAAACAGAACTTAAAATGGAACCTTGAGGTAAACCTTAATAAACAAATATTGGTCCTATTTTTACATTATATTGAATTTCAATAGACACCTGTTTTACAGAATTCAATGAGATAATAGAGTATGCGATATTTTTTAGCACAAATATTGATTCATAAGTTTTTTTGAAGTATATTTAAGTTTACAGAGTCGCCCTGAATATCGAAGAATAATGCACTTAAATAATCGTTGGTCGAGTAACAATTTTGAATATTTCTTATTTGCACAACTGCCTCTACATTACTAAATCCTTTTCTGTAGCTATATTGACTGGGTGGTAAAATTCTTTATTTTTTAGCCAATATTCCAAGCGACATTTTATAAACCGCTCTAGCATTTTTAACATACAAGAGAGAAGAGAGATTAGCCTGTAGGAACCACCAATATTAGGGTCTTTACCAGGTTTTTGAATAGGTACCACAACAACCCTTTCAAAATCCTTAACTTTATAACCGTGTAGGCAAATATCATTGAATAATGAATACGTGTATTTAACTAAATGCTTTTTGCACTGTAAGGAAGATTTAAAAGCTGTATATCCTCAAAGTTTGAAGCTGTATTTTGGCTATTTTTCAATGAGGATTTAAGCTCATTAATAGTAAAAATTATATAGTTAAAATTAAATGATTTTTATTCTTTACTAACGGAAGGATAGCTAACTGTATCAAATAAATCCTCAAACCATTCATTATTGATAGGCTTTGATAATATTCTTCCTTGACATTTTTTTTACTTGATGGCATAACTTAGTTGGATTAGTGTGTTTATTAAAATTTGAAAACCGGGAAATCCAGGACTGGCTTTTTGTTTAAGATTTTTTTTTGTTTTCTCGTCAACTTTAGAACATAATACATAATTTTCAAGAGCTACATGTACTATCATCACAACGAACTAACTATGTCATCACAGTTAGAAGAATCCCAACATGAAGGAAAAGGTCTTCTATAGGAATAAGGTTTATTCAAACTAACATATTATTCAGAATTCAAGAAATGCAAAACTTTTTTATTTGTCCTTAAAATACAGAGTTATAATTACAACAAAATAATAATAGAAAAAATATGATAAATAAGGACCACCTCGTGATTAAATAACCGATCCACAAGACTCGTTTGAATACAAGCTTGTGTGAAGTAGCCCACTCTCTATAATGCTTTAACATTATAGAGGTATAGTTCAAATATAAAATATTAGAGCTAGGTTAAAATATAAAATAATATTAAATATACTTCTGTTATAAATAAGTGCAAATTAGAAAAAAAAACTTTATTCTAAAGGTAAGAGGCCCAAAGTGGAGCAAGAAAACGGCAAAAAGTATGCAATAGGGATGAAAAGAACACTGAGAATCAAGCAAAAACAAAGTAATGAAATGTAAATTTCAATTGTTAGAGAAAACTTGAGATATGCATAAGGCAGGCGATCATTAACAACAACAAAAAATAAAAAATGTATAGGCGCGATGTTTAAGGCGCATTTTTAGACCATTAAAGCATATGCAACACAAATACGTTAACATGCTCAAAATAAATAAATTTAAATTATCTGTTTTGGTCCTCTAGAAGACGTGATTTAATAAAGCCCTTAAAAAGGTTAAAAGGAAATTGGCAGATTTATGTAATTATGTAATCGAATATTCAAATCATCTTTATTTCTAATAAAGTATATTAATGAGCATTCAAAAGTGCCCTTAGATATGGTGGATCTCCACTTTTTATGACTCTGCATATAAACAAAAAATATGATGTTTGCCTTTATTAGTGTGATTTATGAAAGCTATTTTGTAATTTTTAAGGCACCTAATGTAGAGAATTGCGATAAACGATACCTCCAAAGTCGAAAATTAATAAAATAAGAGAATTGCATAGATAATATTTAGTTTTCGGTGGCAAACATTTTTTAAGTAGTTTATTTTTCTTAAACGCATGCATACAAAGTTTTCGTTTAATGAGTTTCCGCTTCAGTAACTACTGGCAAAGAGGTGTTATTTATTTCAAAATTAATAGAATCAGATTATTCTGTTACTCGATTTTTATTGTTACAAAAAAAATAATCGATGATTTGCTTGCATTAAGACTTAAGTCACAAAATCATAGTGCTTACTGATTAATCATTTTAATTTCCTCATTAAAAGTTTATTGAAATATGAGAAAATCAGTTGGAGAAAAATAAGGGTATATCTGAGAGTCATTAAAAGCAGTGGCTCCAATATGCATCCCTGTCGTACTCCTGCATTCATAGGTAAAAAGTTGGATCTAATGTTATTGCCAAATTCTATTTTTAAACAAACACAGTGCGCTCAGTTTTTGAGATACGAATTAAAAAAACCCATTGGATCCTTAGATAATCGAAGATAATAATGATATAAGTAGAAGTCCATTCTTGAAGTTAAGTGGCTATAATATAGCAAGTTAGGAAGGGCGGAAAGACTTTTCTCCACAAATGAAAATGTCAATCTTTGTGTCAACAGTTACACATTTCAAAGAGAACATCACAGCTATGTAGTAAAAGAGTCTGATGATATCACTTATAAGACATCTTTGGGATCAAAGAATATTGAAATAGGAATAGCTACTATTATATGATTGTTGAATAATATACTAATTATTTCACCAGCTTTATTTCGACTAGTTATTAATAGCATAAAATCATGCAGATTAAAGCAATTAATTATTAATCTAATAAAATCACACCTTCACCATTGACCAACGCCACGTCGTCAAAGTCGCGTTATTCAAGAAAGGCGGAAGTTTTCGTGTGAAACCAGCAGCGAGCAACAGAAAGCGGCGTCGGTGGCCGTCGTCGTCGACGTCGTTGCCAATTACGCAACGACGTCGTCGCACCGTAACCTTGGTCAAGCTGTAACGGAACTCGCCCGCCAAGGTCGCCTGAAATAAACTCGATGCCCCATGCTTCGACTCGGAAGAGAGATACAGTTAATTCCACTTGCTTTTAACGTCGTGTTTTATTTTTCTGGTTGTGGTATATTATTAACCAGCAATTAATTTTTTTATCCAGTTATTTTTATGTTTTTAATGGTGGTGATATATTATTGTTTAATAATCTCTTATTATATGTAAAACTATATGTTTATTATACTGTTAAGTTAGAATGTATTGATTAGATATTAATTATAAGTATTATCGCATAAGTGCAAAGAATGCATGAGTGACTGTAATTTACATCTTGTAGGCATTATTAAATTCAAATTTCATTCATTACTTGCAAGAAATAAAAATGTCAGCATTAAGACATTAAGATGAGATTATTTTTATTAAGATTTAAGACTCCCTTAAATGTTAATAAAAATATAAGATATTTAAATAGTATAAAGATAATGAAAATTAGGACTAACACTGTAAATGCACATTTTAGAAAGTACCAAAATAATAACTTTTAATAACTAATCGCTTTTAAATTTAAAAATATTGACATTTTGTCCCAAATGTTGAGTCTCATTTTGTCAAATCTCACTACATTGGTGAGGCTTTCATTGTCGCAAAAATTCAATTTGACATTTTTGTTATTTTGCAATTTCGTTGCTATGGTCTAAAACATAATCAAAACAATTTAAAATCCAAGTCGTATAGAAAAATATGTGGAAATCAATTAAAGGATCTAACTGTCAGGTCATAATTCAATGCAGGTAAGTGAAGATTTCTTTTGTAACTTTTAAGTAACCTTATTGCAGTAAATTTGCTGTAGAATAATATAGTTTTTTCGGTATCTTATTTTTCGTCTTCTTCCTTCATGTCTCCCGAGTTCCTTCAGGAAGAGTTCCCTCAAGACACGGTTATGGTCTAACCTGCTATGGTAATTTAAACCATTTTCTCGGTCCTCGTCTCGAGTAGGTGTATACTGAGCAAAATGTTCTATTTTAATCTTAGAGATTCTCTATTTCGAGGACAGGTAATCTGCTTTTCCGGCCTGATTATTGGCGTCAGTAGAACCAGCTAACCACCAGCTAAGGATGGTGAAGGGCTTGGAAGGACAGGAAAGGACAAAGTATTACCCCGTGTTGATTCGGTGAAAGTTGACAAGGAAGTTCTATGTTATTTTTATTTTTTTTAATAGAATTGACAGCAGAATGTATTTAATATTACTAACTTTAGCGCCATCAATTTTTAACAAATATACTTATATAATAAAAAAAACGTTTAATTTTATTTCCTTTATTTTTTAACGCTTCAGCATTAATTGCCATTTTTTTGAAAAATAGATTCCGAGCTCAACTAGATCTACCATATTTATACCACAGGGTGAATCACTCGCTAAGTGTTTCGCATAGCAACTGTCAAATTCAAAATGGTACTACCTCCTTAAATCTGAGGTCTTACTGAGTAGTATGCATTTAACTTTAAGTTTATAAATATAGAGAAGTGAGGATCCTAGATTCCTCCACTATCATCAATATCCAACTGATTTTCCGATTTTCCGTTCTCACGATAGTAGGGAGTTGAATGTTCGTTTCTAACATTTCTGAATAGAATAAATATTTCCAATCAGGTTGTTAATGGTCTGATAATAATGTCCCTTAATTATCCTGTTCACACATAAATTTCTTCTGGATACTGTGTATATTTCTCTGAAACAATGTGGGTTTTTTATTAATATAACAAATATTACTGAAAAGGAATATACTGAAGAGTATTCAGTTGTTACAAAATATTTTTAGTTAATTTTGCTTTGAAATAAACAGATTTAATTAAATATAACGTGCATGTTATATCGATCTAAACAACATATTGGAATGAGATCTTGGCAAAACGAAGGTTTGAGCATATGCAATCTAGAAAGTAAAAAAGATATACGAAAGGAGAATAGGTGTTTGCTTCCAGCCATCAAGTAGCCCATAAAAGTTTTCTTAAAGAAGATATTTCTTATGAAATGCCATAGAATAAAATGGTCTAGTTAGTAATAATTAAATCTCCTAGCAAAGTAATTACAATCTAGTCTGTAAGCCAAATACTTTGCACAATTGCAATGAGTGGATGTAACCAGTTCAATGTGACACTGATAAAGTGGATTCCATATGATGCAGCCTTACTCCAATTTTGGTCTGACAACAAAACAGCGGTTCAAATGTAGATTTCAAATTAAAACTTTGAGGTTAAGATAGCTCTGAAAAAAAATTCATTCTTAATGCTATTTATTTTATAATATAATTTTAAGTCCTCAGTTAACGCCAGTATATGATATTTATGTTAATTAATAAATAAACTAAATAATAGTGAACCCAGGTTAGAACCCTATGGTACACCTGAGGTAGCAATAAAAAAATTCAATTTAAAGCCCTATACTCAATAAACTGTGATCTTTTAAGCGAATATGAATGAAACCCACTCATTGACCCAATTGAGAACCTTTATATACACAATAGTCTATGCGATCAAAGGCTCTATAAAAGTATAAATGACATCGATCTAAGCATCAATAGATTCACAAACATGACCAGGCAGACAAGACAAATTTGTAACACACGATCGCCCACTAAAAAAATCCATGCTGATCGACAGAGCTGCCACCTTTAACATGACCTGTAATCGCACAATCAAAATGCCTGGCTTTTAATATAGGTGATATTTTAGCAATTTTCTAATCGCCCGGAACTTGCTCTGTAGAAGTATAAAGTTGAAATATAGATCAAGAGATCAGTCAGAGCACAAATGTAAGCTCTAATTAAAAAGTTGGGTATACCCGTCGACACAAATGTAATGTTATACAAATGTAATGCCTTCTACCGGTCGGAATTACTCGAGAAGCATTAACTTTGTAAATATCGAGGTGAGGTGAATCACGCTATAATTTTTCCGGTAAAGAATGTTGTTAGTTTAGCACCTTCTATCTTTGTCTTTGTTGGTTATATACTTTCTTTTCCGTAAATGATATGTTTGCAAAGACTTTAATTATAATTATACTGTATACATGTTTTGACATTGACAGAAAACTAATTTAAAAAATTTGAATTACTTCCTCAAATAAGGCAAGGGAAGAATAAATATTTTAATTTTTAAACTATTTCAGTGATCACGCACGATTGTTATAAAACGTAAACATACGTTTTACAATGAGGAATTCGAATCTCTGAGCCAATATATTGTAGAGCATAAAAGTTCTACGAGTAAGGCGAAAACTTTCTACGAAAACGCTACGATCAAAAGTGTAGAACTAGAAAACGAGAGGTAGAATTTTTTTTCCATTTTTTAACAACGTTTTAGGGGCTACTGAAGCTTTGTGCATATTTTTTGTCGCTTTCTTGATGCATATTCACTGTACTGATATACCTGGAAACATCTTTCGAATTTACTCACATCCTTCGCATTCTCTTCTAACATTTTAGTTAAAAATACTAGTTCACCAGTTGCGTCATTGGTTAAGGGCAAACGAATGTTTTTTTCCACCTGGAAACTAACTAAATTGAGCTGTGCTAGAATATTCGTCTTTAGCAATTAGTAGTTTATCGATAGAAATATAAAAACATGAAGATTTCGTAAGTAATATGATAAGGTTCCAAGAGTGTATTTATATATATATACAGTGATTGTGTGATAGTGATTGATGATCAATTTTAGGTTAACCGTATATGGAAAACAGAACGTAGCATTTTTCTGAAAATTTGGTAACAATGGTAACAGACAATGCTTTATCGTTCTAAAATATTTTCAGCACTGCATCGTTGCCACATACATAGAAAAATGGGAACTCCTTTGACCTTTTAAACAGAACTCCTTAATATGTTTTGATTCGTTCTTTTGTTATGAGTCTTTTTTAATCATACTTCCCTATACTCTCTATATCTCTAGCGTTTTTTGCAAACAATATAAATTTTTTTAAAATGAGTGTTAAAATAGTGTTTTTTCTGAAGATACAAAAATCAAAAGATTGGGTTTTTGGCTTCGTTATTTTGATTTCTAAAGTTTAACACTACTTTTCAAATACTTTAAAAGCTAATAAAGCTTAGAAACACACTAAGCTATTCAATATAAAGAATTAAAAGAGAAAAGGAAAATATCTACTTGCAAATGATATTTCACTTTAATACCCATCAAGTACAGTTAAGTGACTATTTCTTAAAATAGTTCCTCTTTTCATTTTATATTTTTGTTAGTACGTTTGTATGTACAAATTACATTATTTTCTAGGTCTAAAAATCGTTTTCTATTGTATACGTATATTTCGCTACGGTATAAACTAGGAAGTGTTTTGCAAGGTGAAACCCAACAATGCACCAAACAGTTAAAGGTTAACTCGTGGTCGTAGAAAGGGCAGGAATGAGATTATTCAAATTAATACCACGTCAATAAATTAAGTATAAAATATGTGTTGTGTTTTTTTCGTGAAATAAAGTAGGGAAATTACACGGGTAGTTAAATTTGTATTGACTCCAGGATACGGATTAGTATGTAAAATAAACTTTTTAGAAAGGAACTTTAAAATCCTTGTAATTTTACCTTTTCATCGTGTTCTTACAGCGGAGGCATATCAAATTACTTGCAAAATAGAGAATATATAAGACATACAAAAACTATCGCAAAATTAATTATATTTAACTTAGAATACTAATTATTTTTCTAGAATAGGATATTCTTGACTTCATGCCTATTGATTTGATCAAATCATGATATACCTTAAAAAACTATTATACTACGGCTTTTATGTAAATAAAATTCTACTAAACTTCATAATTATCTAATCGCCTCCAGTCAGTTTGCCACCTTTATGTTTCATCAAATAAGGATTTCATTAAGGATTATTATTTAGGAATGATTTTTCTAATTTTTGTGAATGACTAGCTTGAATTCAGGGTAAGTAGCCCTACTTCCTTTTACAGATAGACACTTGCTGCACTTGCTACTTTACACGATACAGATCATCATCATCATTATCACTAACGAGACTAGTCTTGAGTCTACGAATAAACTTATCACCAGGCCTCCATTAAACCGGTCTACTGGATTCTGTCTTGGGCTACTCAAATCTAGTGTCTTTGGACTTTTTTTAAATTGTCACTGCAACTTGTTGGCAGCCTGCATCTGCTTCTCTTGTCTGTGCGGCCTCTTTCAATTATTATTTTTAGTGACCGCTAGTTGTTCTCTCGTAATATATACTGCACCATAAGTACCTTCTTTTATTCCTCCAGATTTCTTTGTATATAGCTTTTAAAAATATCCTTTAGCTTTTTATGTGGTCCATTAATTCTTTTTTGTATTTCCTGTATTTAATTGTCTCTTTTTTTTCTAACTCTCTGTCCTAGATACTTATTTTTGTGAACTTTTTCAATGATTTTATTCTATAAAGATATGGTTCCCTCGAGCATCAAATTAGTTATGAGTTGTTGTTTTGATGATTTATGCATGCACCAACTTTTAGTTCCCTGCTCCAGCTCTTTTATCATTGAAGCCTTCTTCAAATTATCTGTTGTCAGTACTACGTCGGCCGAAAAAAGTGGACTATATAGTCTCCTCCCATTTACACTGATACCTATTCCAATTTAGGTTCTTAAAAGCATGTTCTACAACAGTGTTAAATATGTTTGGAGACAAAATATCACCCTGTCTTACCCCTCTTTGTATGGTAAACTTCCTAGTAGTCTTATAACTCTTAATATTGGCCATTGAGTAACTGTAGATATTATGTATCAAACGAATGTATCTTTAGTCTGACACTGGCTAAGGACTTCTAGAATCGCCTGTATTTTGAGGGTGTTAAATGCTTTCTGAAATTCAATATTTCAAGCCCAAATTGCCTATTGTATTCTATTGCCTTCTCAATAAGAGACTCAGAAGATAGTCATTTGTTCTGTGTCTGAAACCTGCTTATTTGATTGTTTGGTAAAAATGTAGTTTTTTGTTCAGTCTCTAAGTTTAGGTTGGATAGTAAGATTAGAGTCCTGTAATTTTTTAAATCACCAGGGTCACCTTTTTTGTGTATCAGGACCATTGGTATATGTTATTAGTCTATATATACGGTATTGCTTCTAATTTTTATTCCTTCTTTGATTATTTGATCTTTGTATTTTACATATTCCTCGAATAAAATCAAGCAAAAATAGTCCTAATTGTCTTAGATTTTGTACTTTGAAGGTGAAAAGAAAAAGTTTTTTTCTACAAATTTAAAACCTCTGTAGACATTTTTCTTAGACTTTTAGCTAGCATCATCAAAGTATATATTTGAGAATACTTAAATGTGTGATATATTAATATAATGGCTATATAAAAAACATGTTGATGATGGTAGATAAACGGCGAAAAGTAAGGAAAGATATAGTAAGGAAAACTTGATAATAATTTTTTTTGTTAGAAACCTGCAAGCTTTGAAAATTGTTTTTTTTCTGATTTTTTATATAAACCATTCTATAAATTTTAAATTAAAAAGTCAAAAATTTGACCACTCGGCTCTTATAAAGATCTGCTGTTATGAAGTCAAGTTCTTGGATCTTTATTTAACAATTATTTAAGTCTGTTGGACCAGGACCATACATAAAAATTGAAATTAAAAAAGAAAAATTACTTCATGATTTAAAAACATTATAATTCTAAATATTGACCGACCTAAAGGATCTTAAAAATAGTTGAAGCATATCTTCATGGGAAGATTTCATGATTAAAGACAGTATAAATAGTCCAAGCAGATCCTTTAGGTGAACTGTGTTTCTGTAACTTGAGTTATTAAAATTAGACAAATTTTCTCTCACAGAAGTAATTTTTATATTCCTTTAAGTTAAAATTTCTTAACGCATTTTATTATATACTAAAAAATTCAAAATATTTGATTTAGTCGGGTTTTTTCTAAGACTCCTGCCGTATGCCGCTAGACCTGGCAACCTTTTGATAATGTAATGTTTTCGAGTTTTTGTTTTTCTGAGGGGCTTCTTCGCTTGCCAGTGAAAACCATGTTTGTCCTAGAATATGTCCATTTCTTCTTGTAAGGGATTGTCGGATCTATTTTGCTGTTGAAAATCTAGAGGCTCATCTAGTTCTCAATGTTCACTGTATGAACAAATTCTTCATAGCTGGAGTCACTTTATTGAATAACATAATCTGCATCTTCGTCCGAATTATCTATAACATCTTTAGACTCTTGATCAGATAAGTACAAATCTTCATTCTCGGAGTGCAGACAATGGCATTTTTTCAGCAAAATCTGGATCAGCCAGATTTACGCATTTAATTCGACCTGTACCACTAGGACCAGTCCTTTCATTAAAATGAAAGAACATTAGGAAGAAGTTAAGTATTTTATATGCAAGACACAAAATATCTTATTTTTCGTCAGTGGGCAATCTGTTACAATTGGTCTGGAAAACCTTTTATAAAAACTAAGTAATTCGTAATAACTGCCCTCTTAGACGTTTTGAAATTCGGTGTTAATGCGATACAACTGCTACAAGCGTGGAAGAGATACTTAAAAGTCCAGTTCAGAGATCTATTAGAATCTTTGATGTGCCGCAAATAGTCCGTGTACAGGTGTTGCTTTTATTGTCACATGGCATGCATGTTTAAACGGCAAAATTTTATGTGGAGAGTCAGTTAAGAGTCAAAAAGTAATATTCTAAGCGATATTTAATCATTTCATTAAATAAATAAATGTTTTACGCATTTTTTAAAAAATTTATACATTTTATTCGTAAAATTATACAGGGTGTTTTTTATATATTGCGACAAAATTCAGGAACGTATTCTTTGGATAAAAATTCTCAAAAAAGTTTCTATAAACATAGGTCCTAAACCCCTTTTAGATTTTGAGCTACAGGGTGGTAAAGTTTAAACAAAAAAATGATTTTTTTTCGATAACTTAAATACCCCTGTAGATATTTGTCCAAAGATTGGTATGCAAAGTTTGTGTATCCAGAGCCATTTACCAACATACTTTTAACATTTTTATGTTCTCCAGTGGCGTGTGTGCGGGTTTTCCGCTGAAAACTTTTATAAAGAAAAATGGTACGCCACTGATTTTTCTTTAAAAAAAATATTTTTAAATTCCCCCTTTTATTTGCAACATTCTGATCCCTTGGACTTTGTCCGTTAGATGCACGGTTTTCGCACAAAAAATTAAAAACCATGGACATGTTGCTCAGATTTGATTAGACTTTCTTTATTCTAGTAATTATTCATTTTTTTTAGTTTATTGTAATTTTAATAATAAATAATAAAATGTTTATTAATTAATTTAGTACAAAAGCCAGCCCAATTTAATAAAATTGTAATTGAGGATTTAAAACTTTTGCTTCTACAATCTTTAATTTAAAATACAAGTTTTTAAGTGATAAAAAAATATTTCATTTTTTATTATTTATTTAAGTAATATTATTATTTTTACAAAAGTTGTTCAAATTGTGCTCCTCCAACATCAATACAAGCATCTAATCGATGTCGCATTGACTGGCGGACACGCTCAAAAATTCCTGGTGTCTGCCGAATTATGTCACAAGACGTTATAATGAGATTACGCAATTCCTCCACATTATCAATTGGATTTCTATAAACCAGTGATTTAAGGGGGCCCCACAAAAAAAAATCCAGCGGATTTAAGTCAAGAGACCGTGGGGGCCAAGGGTGAATACTTCATAAATCAATAATAATAATAATGAGTTCAGTAGGATTTTTGCATAGGAAATATATATTTTTTATCATATGTTAGCTCCTCTTATATTTTTGTTTGCTATTTAGCAGTATTCATCGCATTCATATAAATAATAGGCAATCTCAATTGTTTTCCATATCTGTCAAGCAGCTTATATTAATATTGG
Organism: Anthonomus grandis grandis; assembly: GCF_022605725.1. Taxonomy (NCBI): domain Eukaryota; kingdom Metazoa; phylum Arthropoda; class Insecta; order Coleoptera; family Curculionidae; genus Anthonomus; species Anthonomus grandis. Next base: position 13,415,723 of record NC_065556.1, read on the forward strand.
AATGGTATTGGATTTCTTTGGTATCAAAAGGTTCACATTGATGTTAATTTTTTTAATACTATTAATTTTCCGTTGTTTGCTGAAGATCTGAATTTTTTCTTAAAAGTGTCATCTATAAAGGACTGCCCTAGATTTTAGACTAGGGAATCTTAAAAAAAATGTATTTAGCAAGTTACACAAAGTAAAGATTTTGTAGTAAGTCATTTGTACTTTTATTTCGTATATCTGTTGAGCTATAATAAAACATCTGTGCAAATGCTTGGATTGCTAAAAGTTCCAGGAATTTCGATAATATTATTAATTTGATCCATTAGCTATACTGCTTACTTGCATATGATGAATGTAACTCTGCTGCATAATTTGGCATTATGCATCATAACTATTGGAAGTTTTTTATAATATTACCCACACTAGAAGCTCCTGTTCTTTCTTTCTTAAAGAACTAATTTTATTTAGACAAACTAGGCAGCTTTTTATTTCACAATCGAGCACATTAAACTAATTATGGCCAGAACACATTTTAATATACATAACAGGAGTTATTATACACCCCAGGCCATTGAATGTGTTGGGTTAGCAAATCAATGTATTAACTTGCAATAATAAGTCAAAAGTTAAAAAGAGAATGATAACGTTTCTCGTACTTCCTTTAATAAAGTAGTACTGCACAGGGAAAAACTTGGCAATCCTATAAGAGCTCATCTATATTACTTGACTTAATATAATAAAAATAATAAAAAGGAAACTAAGCAGATCCAGCTTTTGCAAATCTGATTTAATTATGCAAATTATTACATTTCGATTTCGCAGTACACATTCTTGATAAGACCTTGTAACAATGACTAATGTGTTAATATACTTACATATACGTATAAATTTAATCTTATCTGGTTTACCTTGATTGAGGCATAATATTCATTTTCGGAAAATTTGGATAGCTAATTCCTTAAATATTGATATGATAATAATAATCCCCAAAAATGTGTAACAAAATATATTACAAAATCCATTCCACTTTTCAAAAATATAGATAAAATATTTCTGGAATGACAAATATTTTTTTTATGTATTTAAAAAAAATAAGCATTAATAGCAACACAAATTTATTTATGAAAAGGATTCTCTTGCTTGATTTCCATAAATAAAAAGTTCTAAAGCCTAGTCAAATACAGTACGTTTATTTTTTGTACCTGATGCACAAATAATTTTCTGATGTAGTATGCAACTACTATACATATATGTAAACATACAGGGTGGCAATTTAAAAACTTGAAATGGTCATATATCAGGAACGAACAACTAAATAAAAAAACGCTAAAAACTGTTTCTATAAAACGAAGGGGAAAACAAAAACAAGCATATCGGTTACAAGCAAACACCGGTTGGATATGGTTAGATATATGGGGTTGGGTGATACATCATCTTAAAGCCCTTGAAAAATGCTTTTTAATGATATCATAGAAAGTCACATTTCATAAAATTTATCTCTGTTTTTCAAGGAAAACAATAAATGAAAACACATTTTTTAAAATTGTTTATTATTATTTAACTAACTGTTCAAAATGATGGCTACCGATATAATTTTAATCATGTGAAGTCCGTAGGTATTGTGTATTGGTTTATTTGCTATGTTCTTTTGCCAAGCAGCACTTATTCTTATCTTTAATAATTGTGAACAGCATAACTGAACGTGTAGACATTATTTTCATTTGTGGTTCCCAAGATAAATGTTTCTTATGGATAGCTCAACGTCTTAACGGAAGGCAACCAGGTCAAAATGTAAGCCTGAAGTATGTCCCCCGTCTAGTAGCCAAATTTGAATAAACTGGTTCTGTCACAAATAAAAACATGAATCAACCGGGATTAGTACACGAAACAGCGCAAATTAAATTTCTGGGTCAGTTTGCAATTAATTCAATTTTATCAACTCTTCAAGCATCTCATGAATCAATAAGAAAATTTAAAAATTTAAAAAGAAAATTATAATTATGGCAGAAACTCGACTTGTTAAAAATATTTGCTTCAGTAATGAATGTACCTTTTATTTAAATAAATATGTTAACCAGCAAAACTGGCGTTATTAGAATGGCGGAAATCCACGCGTTTTTAGAGAGTGGCATACCCAGTACCCCCAGAGATCCTATTATCGGCCCAAAATTTATACGAGGAAATTGAAATGGCGACATATATGCTGAAATGCTATAGAGGTTTATCAAACCACTAATAGAATAATAAGGGAATTAGAAAATCAGAAGGACATACACGGAAATTTATCTTTAGAAGAATGCTTACTACAATTCAAATAGGATGGAGCACTTTCTCATTATGTAGTTCTCGTTAGACAATAATTAGATTATCATTAACCTAACCAGTGGATTGAAAGATGAAAATGTCCTGTTTAATGGCCGCCCAGATCCCCGGATCTAATACCTCTTGACTTTTTTTTTGTAGGGTCTCCTAAAATATTTTATTTTATTTTATTTAAAGCAGTACAGCCCAACAGTATATCCATTTAATGGGCAATATAAATTACATACCTATATATAATAATATGTCATTATAAATGTTCAAAATATAAAGATAAACTAAGTCTAAATAGCTTATAAGTACCTAAAAAATTATTTTAAGAGAAAAAAAGAAAAAAAAAAAACAAAAATATCATTTCAACCCGAAATATAAATCAGCTAAGCATACTAAATAGAGTACCATAACAAATGCGATACGTAAACTTTAGAATACCAAGTCGCGAATATAAGTTCATTAAGAAGTAGTAAACAACTCTGTAAAAACTTTAATTAAATTATTACGTGAGCAAACAAATAGATCACAGAATGGCGTTATTTTGTTTGAATTGTCCGATCCGACATTACGTATAAGGGTGAACTTAACATTACATTTGTCCTGGCCCCTGGGCAATAATGTAAGTTCGTGTTTCTTGAGTTGAGACGCGGCACAGAAACATTTAGATTCTCTAGTAGCTCAGGACAATCAACTTTCCCATGCAATATCTTATGCACCAACAAGACCGACGATCTATTTCTTCTAATTTCAAGAGGTTCCACGGAAAAGCGAGTTAGGAGAGTTTCGTAAGAGATTCCCTGAGGAGAATAAAGTCGTCAGCCTTAAAGGAAAGATACTTTAAAAATTTTCTCTGTATTTTTTCGATAGAATATTTATGAACCTGGTAGTAAGGGTTCCACACTATAGAAGCATATTCTAATTTAGAACGTAAAAGAGCAAAATATAAGTTTTTTAAGGCTTCTATGTTACTGAAACCCCGACAGTTTCGCACAATAAATCCAAAGACTCTACTAGCACTGTTTGATATATTATCTATCTGGTTCACAAATGTAAGCTTATTATCAAACACCACACCCAAATCACTGATTGATGAACATCGAGTAAGTTTTGTGGAAAGGGTGTAATCGAATTCGATTACATTTTTCCTTCTAGAAAAGGACACCACCTTATACTTAGACACATTTAGATTTAACCTGTTTTCATCACACCACAGACTTACACACCTCAAATCGTTCTGCAAAGACATGCAATCAGTAGTATTGGTTACAGAAGAATAGATTTTTAGACCATCAGCAAATAAGAGCTTTTGTTGATCTAGTTTAAGTCATTGATAAATAAATATGTAGTTTTTTAAACGCAACATACGAGTCACTAGAGCAACTACAGCATAGAGTAGTGCAGGAATGCCGTGCTATATCTAAAGAAACATTTGTAAATATACGTAAAGGATTTGAAAGTAGGCTTCATTATTATCTTCAAAATAACGAAAATCATTTTCAACCTTTATTTAAAGATTAATAAAAACTTCAGAATAGTGTTTTTATTTATTGTTTTCATTGATAAATACAGAATAAATTCCTCAAATGTAGCTTCTTTAGTACCATTGGAAAGCCTATTTCAGGACTTTTAAGATGATGTATCGCTCGACCCTACCTTCTATTTTAGATTTTAGGGATGTATCTCACCCTGTCCAAAAGGTTGCAGATAAGGGTGAAATAATATGTTTATTTTTGTTTCCCCTTCGTTTTATAGATACCATTTTCAGCGTTTTTTATTCAGTTTATCGTTCCTAATATAAGGCCAATTTAAATTCTTAAATTGTCACCCTGTACACCACAACGAATAATTATTAAACTTATTTTGACTGAAGATTGCCTTGACCTGATAAGAATTCTTTTACCTATATCTTCACATACCTAGGTTCTTTAAAAAAGTCACTGATTTGGCTATAGGTTCTTACCCGTTTTCAATTCAAAATTAAAAAAAAAACTGTAGATAATAAAAAATGTTCATAAAAGCTAATCGTTTAAAGAGCAGATTGGTTGCTTAAAGTAAGTGCCTTATTTTTATAAATTCATTGCAATAAAAAAAAATAAATAATAATAATAATAATAATAATAAATGCCTTTATATTACGAAAAGAGTTACAAAAGTTATTATCCAAAAATGCGGCGAGATCTAGCCTGGGGCTACTCTATCTAACCGCACTGCTAACTTAACATACGAAAGCATAACAATGTAAATAATAAATAAATTGAATAAGTTTTAAACATTATGAAAAACATACAGAAAAAAAAGAAAAAAAGAGAAGCCTAAAATTATAAGAAACCTAAAATAGAATTTTCCTTATATCACATGACGTAATTAATTATTAAAATAATTATAATTATATCTAGTTTATAAAAGAAAAAAGTAATTAGTGATATAACTTAAAATTAAATGAAATATATATTTTTTATATTTTAGTTATTAGTTCGCAGTGTTAGAAAAGTAAGATTTGACAGCTTTTCGAAATAAGACAGCCGAGGTTTTAGCTTTAAGGTTATTTGGTAATGAATACCTTAACCGCACTATAACTGAAAGACCCTTGAAATTTGGAAGTTCTATGATTTGGTATCAAAAGGTTTGCAGAGTGGCGCATTTCACGGCCATGTATGCTGTTATGACTGGATAATTTGTCATATAGATATTGGGGAAGTTTATTATGGAGTACCTTATAAACAAGAACAGCCATATTGATTTTATAACGTTCATCCAAATTCAACCAGCCAGAGGCAAGAAATAACGGGGTGACGTGATCAAATTTTCTTCTATCGTAGCAAAACTTTAGGCAAGCATTTTGTAGCTTTTGTAGGCTTAACTTGTCCTTTTGAGCAAGAGCTGGCCAGAAGAGTACACTATCTTAGCTAATTAAAGAGAGAACCAACGAATCACTTAATTTGAGTTTAACATCAGAAGATAAAATATCCTTATGCATGTATAGAATTCTCAATTTATAATAGGCTTTTTGTAAAATACTGGAAATATGTTTTACAAAACTAAGCTGATTATCAAGAAGAATGCCTAGGTTTCTCTCGCAGTCAGATGGTTGTATAATATTTCCATCGATAATAACATTTAAATTCAAATGATAAGATTTAGGCATTCCAAAAAGTAATAGTTTAGATTTAGTACCGTTGAGAGCCAGCCCATGAAAATTAGACACCTGTACAATTTGATTTAAATCGGTATTAATGCGTGCTAAGCCAGTATTCAGTTCATTTATCGGAAAAGCTGAGTAGAGTTGGACGTCATCTGCATATTGGTGAGACTTGCAGTTATGCAGGAATTCAGAAAAATCACAAGTATAAATCGAAAATAGTAGTGGCCCCAAAATGCTGCCTTGAGGAACTCTCTGATTAATATTTAAATATTCTGAAAAGGTGGAATTTAAGCGCACTCTTTGCTTTCTATTACTTAAGTAATCACAAAGTAGACTCAGCGCCGACTCGTGTAATCCAAAATATTTTAGTTTGGTAAGAAGAAGAGAGTGATCCAGAGTATCAAACGCTTTGCTATAGTCCAGCAGCACTAATGCAGTAACCTCTCTATTATCCAAAGCACTAAAAATATCATCACATACATGCAATAGTTCTGTCATGGTACCATGCTGCGATCGAAACCCTGACTGAGTACTAGGAATTATGGAATGAAGTCTAAAAATGTCATATACCCTTGATGAAAAGTAAGATGGAAAGTAAGCTGCCATTTCTTGATGCAAAAACTCCAATAAAAATAAGTTTAAAATCTTCTGCAAGCCTGCCACTATTAATGTCATCGATTTGACTTTCAAATTCTTATTACATTATTAAATTTTATTTTATATACAACGTAGTACATCAAATAAATTTAAATCAGGTATTCTCTGACTACTGTCTGTAATTCTGGATTCTCTGATAATGAAGCAGTACTAACAGAATTTTCTTTAAAATTTGAAAATACAAATAAGATACGAAAATAATGCCGTATTTTTGGGGATACAACTTCAAGTTTATTATTATTAAATAAGCGATTAAAATGATCTGATTAGTGGGGTAGCTAGAGCTCGGCAAGTAGGCCTGAGCAGTCCCTTTTCGCCAACCCCAGAATCACCCACCCCTTTGCCTCCACTCTCAATGCGCGGTCTTCACTGAGTCGGCCCGTCCTTCTAATAAAGGGTTGCACGTTGTCCCAGTGCAGATCGTTAAGATCTTCCCGCTGGAGTATCGTTGCTCCGAAAATTTACCTTCTTAGGCGACTCCACCTATCACAGATACCTAGTATGTGGTATAAAGTTTCCTCCCCTGTACCGCAATTCGGACAGAGTGGGCTTTCTCTTATACTAAGAAGGTGTAGATGCCTGTTTAGACTGGATCAGGATTCTCACCAAGTCTTTGATACTTTGTTGGCAGTCGCCTTGCTTTAGAGCCGTCATGATTTAGTATCATTTCCTTGGCCTGTCTACATCCTTCTGTCCTTCTCCAATTCTTTCTTGTTTTTTCCCAGGCCCAATTATTAAGTGCCTGGGAGATTTGTTTTTTGCTTAGACCAAGACAAGGTTCGGGGCCTACGAAGGGGTTAACGGAACCTTGTCTTGCCAGTTCGTCGGCCCGCTCATTGCCCTCAATACCTTGGTGTCCTGGGACCCACCTCAGTCTCACTTCCTTGTGTGCTGCAAGCCTTTCCAATGCGTCTCTGCATTCCTGGACTAGCGCTGAGCTGGCCCTGGGTTTCTGAATCGCCTTGAGGGCAGCTTGACTATCGGAGTAGATGCAAATCCCCCCGTCACCTTCCAATGCCTCTCGTTTGTTCGCTACTTCGAGTATAGCAAACACCTCCGCTTGGAAAACTGTGGTGTGTTTCCCTAGCGGGAAGGATTCCCCTGTATTCGTTTCCAGCCTGTACACTCGGCTAAATTGGTGCTTTTCATCCATGATCCATCCACGTACCAGGACCACTTGGCTCTTTAACTTGGTTCGCCGACCATTCTTCCCTTGTCGGGATTTCGACTTGAAACCCCTTCTTTAACCTTAGTTTGCCACTTTTTGTCAGAATTGGTATGTTCTTACACATCCTGAGAGTAATCGTCATATGGCCTTGTCCTAAGTGAACATTGCGCCACCCTCCGCTAGCTCTCATCCTCTTATACGCCGCTATGGCCTCCCTCTCAATCCAGACTAGGAGGTCCGATAGCCCAAGAAGAATATTTCGCAGGTGTTGTTCTCATAGCTCCAGTAATTCTCAAGCAGACCAGTCTTTGATGATTTACTGAAATGATCTGATTATGTTAATACTGACTTTTCTGGAAGTCTTACTTACCTATTTTCCTCTTAGGCCTGGTAAAATCAAACATTTTTGATTCTGGTCTACTAGAGGCTTCTGCTTATCTGCAAAAAATATGCGCTAATTATCATAATTTTTTAAAATTTTTTAAACAGTATCCTTTTACATAATTACATACGACCTTACGTAAGCATTTAGCACTGAAATATAAGGGCTTCCAAATATATTTATTGTAATAAGATGCTGGTCAAAGCAAATAATCGATAGAGAGACATGGTCTATTATGAATGAATTAAGAAATAAGGCTTTTTCATCTTGTTTAATCCCTACATAACAATTATTTTGTAAATATTGCAAAAACTTAATGAATGCTATAACTCCTACCCATGATCGACTTTTAAACCTCTCTGATAAGAATTTAATTAGTTTCTTTTTACCCCCATAGAATTATAAGAGACTTTCGTAGTTCAATAAATAACATTAAAAACAAAACATTATTGGCTTATCCTAAAAGTATATATTTTTTAAATCTACCAGAACGTACTTTAACTACTGGATAGTATTACCTTACTACTCGCATAAATTTATCACTCGACAGCAATAAATTTATGCGATGTCTCGAGCTATGTAAATCATGTACTCTATTTAAATTAAGACATCTTAATTAATAAGTTATAGCACTACGGAATCAGAGGAACACCTCTCAAATGGTTTAAATCATATCTAATACGTAGCTTGTAAGAGTTTATTTAAAGAAATCTTCTTCTAGGCTCCTAGAATTTGGCGTATATTATTATACCTTAAGGTTCAGTTGTAGGGCTTATTTTGTTTCTACTATTTATAAATGACATCGCTAGTCTGAATATAGCGATAAAATCTGATTTTTTGCAGAAGATTTAGTCACGAATAAATAGTGTTGCGATTTTCTATGCCTTAACATTTGTAAAACTCAAATCTTCTTATATAAAAATACCTTGGAACTTCTTATAATTCATGTGGATACTAATAGAGATAACAATGCAAAAAATGTAGGAAAAAAGAACAAAAAATGCATACCACAGAAAATCTGCAACAACAAAACAAGGAGAGGTCAGGTCGTAGTACAAGTCATTATCTTTTTAATGATATATTTGGTACCGCTTTTAATTGGAAATATTAATGAATTTTAATCATTATATTAAATTAGCATATACTCCTTATTTGGATAAATTCTAAGAATAATAAAAAGTAACTTAAAGCTTACCACTCCTGCCAACATAGAAATTTCTATATGTATCATATTAATAAATTAAAACTTCAATCACCTTCTCCTAAGCGTTTTACAAGTCATAATAATTACATTTCCTCAATTAATAATAACGTTTAAATGAGACTAAATTAACCTTTTAGCTACCATTGTAAACAATAGGGTGTCAATAAATCAGTTTATGTTACAAGTCTTTGTTTATGCGATCAATTCCGATTCAATTAGCATTATTGTATGGCGCCTCTGTACTGATAAAGCAATAGATCAGCCGACAAGAACAATGTATTGTTTGTTCAGATACATGTACCTGTTGGCTCTTGCCGTCTTGTGACTTAAGAAATGTTGAATAGTGTATTATGCTGTCACATATCTGGAAAGAATGGGGAAATAAATGAATTTTAATTTATTATGTTTTTATAAGTAAATTTAAGCTAATATAAAAATTATAGTTTTGATAATGATTCAGCGTCGTAAACAGCAGGTAGAGTAATATAGTAATTAATAAAATAATTTTTGATTAATGAAATAGGGCTAAAATTGTAAGGAACAGCCCTTCATGATTTTTATGGTTGTTAACAGTTCAGTTCAGCTTGTGATTTGTTCAAATTTAAATACGGCGATCTTAAGTAAAGGGCAGAAAACTGAGCCGCTATTTAACTACTTAGCTATATTTCAACTACTGTCGGCAGAAATATGACTTATCTATTATCTTTAAAACGTACTATCCGTCAACAATTCAAGCAGTTATTCTCCTAAAAACTGTTAGTCGTCGGTGTAGAAGGAACAGTTAGACTATCATATTCGAGTGAAATCTCCTAATTTTTATTGGCAGAACACTTTTAACTCCTACATTGTCAGTACTAAAACTGAAAGTAAGAACAAGATAAATTGCATATTTACAAGATATTGGTTAAAAGAAGGCTCATTTAAATATCATTACTGCACTCACTCATCTACTGTACTGTTGTACTTTCCCAAAACACGAATTGTATTTAAACTGGAGATTAAAACTTAAATTATCACTACAGATTAAAACAAGACAACGTTACAAATTTAAAATAGGTAGTGCAAAGATAACCAAAAGGAGAATCTTTAGTTCCAATATCTTGACCTAAATGTTCTTGTTGTTGAAAATTTAGCACAAAAACTTAATAAACACTATTGCTAAAGCTGTAATGCAGGTCGATAAGCAACAGCAAAAATTGTAACATATATCACAAAAATGACATTTTAAGGAAAATGCGGAGTAAACCTGAATAATTTACATGTCATATTTGTTATTTCGTCTTGTGTCACTTTTTCATTCATGACAAAACGTACGGAAACATCTAATGAAAATATAAACAAGGGATAACTGATTTTCTAATAAATCAAACCAAATATTAACTGAAAAATGTTGTGTGAAAATCAGAACTGATTTCCTCTGGTAACTAAAATGTAGTGGCAATATTAAATCTTCTCTATTGATTAAAATAGGATTGGTGACAGTGCAATTTTGAACGATATCGCAAATATCTATAATTTTAAGCCAGTAAAAATAAAATAATACATCCTACATCGCGATTAGTTTCGCATTTGTTTAACTGAGCAAACAAGAAAAGCATATGCTAGGATCAGTAGCTGCAAAAAGTTTAATTATATCTAAGCCTCATTGATTCTGCTGTAACTTGTCTCTATGTTTACTATACCTCTTGAAATTGAATTGAAATTGTTGAAACAGTGAGCTGCAGTTGTACATATAGGTCTCCTGATGGACCCGTCATGCCCCACCGGGGGGTTACCAGAGCCCAACGGCCTTAGAGAAACCGATAAGGCTCTCTGGTCTGAATGACTTAAAGTCACTCGGTACACTGAAAGTGTTACCCAAGTATTTGAACCTGGCACGCGTGAACGCTGGGTACTCCCCGACTACATGGTCAACGGTTTCATCCTCCTCACAGCACCATCGGCATTCCGGGTTGTCCGCAATACCGATGGTATGGAGATGGCTTCTTAAGTGCCAGTGACCGGTTAAAAGACCTGTCACTAGCCGAATTTTGCGTCTTTTTAGGCACTATACCTCTTATTTCCTATTTCCTGGCAACGTCTAGTCGATCGACGTCAAGTCTTGAGTGACGAATTTCCTTTCAATATAGCACCTTGTGGATTATGTGCGCGGTGTTCAGCACAACAGTTTTGTATATGGACATCAGGTTGTGCACACTGGGTAACTGTTTGATGTTGATGATAGTTGTTTCAATTTGGAGATCTTTGTATTTGAGGTATTTTTTGGCTTATTTTTCAGTGATGTATAATCAGATGGGATAGCGACGTCTATGAGTTGACATATTTTTCGTCTCTTGTCTTTGATTATTATATCTGGCTTATTAGCTTTGATGGTTCGGTCAGTTTGGACCTGAGTGTCCCAGATGATAGTAACATCTTGCATGTTGACAACAGGTACTGGAGTATTCTCGTACCACTTATAACCGACTGTGTCACTCCAGGTAAGCTTTTTTTCAAGTATCGGGCATCTTGATACTACATGTTGGATTGTTCCATTGTGTATCCGGTAGTCTACACTTGGACTCTTTACCGGTTTTCATGAGTTTCATCTGCATATAGTTTCTGCTGAGTGCTTGTTCCTAGCAAGCACTGATAAGCGCCTCGGTTTCGCTTTTGACGCCTGTGGTTTTTAGTCACCTCTATGTTTCCTTTCTGTTTATTGTTTCCTTTTCAACTTTTAATTTTCCATTCTTTTCTTTTTCCAGTTTGTTAGTTGTTCTTGCTTTATGGGTTCCTTCCGCTTCTCTTTTATTAATTTGACTCGACTTTTATTATTTTGTTTCAGGTTTTGTGGGGTTTTTATTTTTTATTTGTTTTTCGGATATTTGCCTTTTTGTTCCTGTCTTCCAGATTTTCTTTGGTTTTGCTTGTATATATGTATTTTATTTAGTTTCAGATAGTTGCTCAGACCTTCTTTTGCTATGACGTAAGTTGCCTCAATGCTTATCACTGCAGGTTCGGCGTCATTTCTTGGGATCTAGAGTCGGTCGACATCTGATCTCGGATGTATAATTATTATAATAATTATTACTAATATTAATATTCATCTGCCGGATCGGTGTATTTCCTGTTCTTCTCTGCAATGGTGTTTAGCAGGTTATGGATGTTAAGTATTGCCAGTCATAATTTACCGGTCGTCGTAGATGGTGTACTGCAACGTTTTAGTAACAGCTTGTACTTATAGTAGGTGCATTTTGAATAGTTCTACCCTGAAGCACAGTCCTTGATATATGCTAGTTCTTGATGTAGCAGCTACTTGATTGTAGATAGTCGTGTGACATTAGGCTGCATGCTGCTGTAATGATAGTTTGTGGCTTCTCCCTGCCCCTTCTACATCTGTTCTTGTATTTCGGGATCTTTGACGATGTGTTTCAAGTAGTTCCTAGTAATTATCACCTGGTCCTAGGTAGCTACCATGAAGCCCTCTATTTTTGGGAAGAGTCCTCCACTCTTTAACTATGCCTTCGACACTATCTTGTCAACATGTGGTTTATCTAGGTCATAAGGGCGACTCCCATGGAGAGTTTTGCCATTCCTGCTGTTTGTCCCCCATATTGATTATCAACTCGTTTGTTCGTTGAGTATTATTGGCCAGGTTTAAGGGCGTGTATGCGCAGTCGGCTAGGCAAGCACTTTTATGTAAGGCCAAGGTTGGTTTTCTTTGATCGAAATACCCTTTCAACAGTTTAACTTACACGGTATGTAGGTTTTTAATGTCAGAAAGGCCTCTTTCTTCTTCTCCTCTCGGCACTGTCATCCTTAGTGTACTTGCCTTAGGGTGATGCTTTCTATGTTTCACCAGAGTTGTTCTTTCCTTTTCACTTTTCCTCATGACATTATCCAGATCCGTATCTGCCCATGCCATTACTCCGAACGAGTATATTTTTACCGGTATCGCCAAAGTGTTTATTACTTTGAAAAGATGTTTACTATTCAGTTCAGTCTTGCAGATTCTGTTCGCTCTGAACAGATGTTCAGAGCGAACAGAATCTGTGTCTTTAATACTCGTTTGATCGATTGTCCTCGCCTGTTTGTATCCTAGGTATTTATAGGCATCTTGTTCTAGCAGGAACTCTAACAAGCCGCCGTCTATCCGCTCTAGTGTCTTGCATTTGCCTTTCTCTATACTGATTACTTTACATTTGTTCAAGCCGAATTTCTTGCTGATATCTTTGAAGAATTCTTCTACTAACGTGATTAGTTCTTTGAGTTTATCATGAGATGGTGCGTAGAGTTTAAGATTCATTCGTCTATGTAAAGCTGATGTGATATAGTGTGCTTTACTTGGCCTTCTTTTAGCATGTATTGTCTGGAGAGTGAGTTCAATCAGTGAATCCCCTTAAAATATGCCGCAGTTGATTTTGATTTCCGGGGTGACCTCATGTTAAGTTGGATGATTGTTTTTCAGATCAGCATTAGATATGGCGTACGTAATTTATTAGTGTTGAGTAAACTTTATATATTTCCAATACTTTGTTTAATCAGGGATGAGGGATATAGTCTTATGCCCTTTTGGTAATTGACATAGCAACATGACAATTTCCTGGTGTTTCTGTTCACCTCACTCAAAAACTCAAAAAGTCTATGATGAGCTGCTCCTTGTACCCCTTGGTTCCCTTTCTGCACTCTTTTTGCTCTTCAGTCATTATCGTGTTTTTCTACATGCGCATTGCAAGCACGTAATTGGTCGGTACTTGGATGGTTCTTTGCTTGATTTGCCCTTGGGTAATAAGTAGGTTTTCCCTTCAGTAATAAATTTTGGTGTCTTCTCTGGGTGTTAAATAACTGTAAAAGTCATTTATATACTCTCTCAGTTTTGTACAAGTGCTGGTTAGCTTTTTAATCCAAAAGTTATGTATGTTACGACTTCTGGGAGTTTTCCAAGAGAAGTGCTTTTGATGAGTTCTGTTACTATGGCTTCAGTGACATTTGGTTCTTCTATAGGTATTACTTCTGCGTTTTCCTCCTTTTCTTGTTATATTCGGTTGGCTCCAAGATGATATGATTTATTTTGATTCAGTATTAATGACCAGTAGGTTTTAATTTGTTCTTGATTAGGCATGTTTTCTAATTCTAAATTCCTATGATCCGCCGAGTTGGATTTCAGTGTTCTATACAATTTTTTCTCACTTGCAATAAATTCCTTATTTTGTTGTTTTTTCTCTACTGGTCTTATGATTATTATTATTATTTAAAGCAAAATAATAGACGAAGGGTCCTGTTTACTTCACAATCTTTATTTCAAGAATCCTGACGCGTTTCGGTTGTTAAACCATTGTCAACTTTTTATGGACATTTTGTAATAATATCATTTTTCCCTTGACAATGGTTTAACAACCGAAACGCGTCGGGATTCTTGAAATAAAGATTGTGAAGTAAACAGGACCCTTCGTCTATTATTTTGCTTTACATAATTGTACTTCACCTTGGAGAAATTTATGATAATTTTATTATTATTATTATTATTATTATTATTATTATTATTATTATTATTATTATTATTATTATTATTATTATTATTATTATTATTATTATTATTATTATTATTATTATTATTATTATTATTATTATTGTTCTTATTATTAATATATTATAGATTACGTGTTTAACGGTATCACACTCCCAACTGGATTGGGGGGATCAAACCTAAAGCTAAGCAGTTCACATATGAAGTAGATGTTGTAATTGGTTCAAGAACTGGTATACCTGAGGAGTTTCCGATGAACATTTAGGCGATACGTAAAGTGGATTGTAGTACTGATTTTTCCATTAATTTGATAATAGATGTTTCCATTTAGTTGCAGTCGCCGAGTATTCTCGATCACATTACGCGGAAGTACAGTCCGGTGTCAGTGCAACCTGCGTTTGTCATTTTTAAGTATGACACTACTAGATTTTGTCACTCTTTATATTCTGTCGGCGCATAAGTTTGATAGCCTTTTCCAAAATTCCATATGGACAGCGATGTTTCACATCCCTACTTACTTCTGTCAAACTGAATTGCTTGATAACCTGCAACAAATTTTAAATTCCTTGTTGGAATCAGTTGATTGATTGAACACTAAAAATCCTTCAGTTGCTAATGTACTTTGACATATTTTTGTAACGGTTTTCTAATCCAACTTTCTACCTTATCCTGCTCGGTACTGTGATAGGTTTAAACCTGAACCTCCCGAAGTTTAAGTGGTGTTCACCACTTTACATAGTACTTGATGTATTACGAATATTTCACTTGCTTGTTAATTTATTTCGTAAAATTTGATGATCTATACGTTGGATTTATTTTATTGCTATATATGTAGAGGTTTCTCTATCATCATCCTTAACTGTTTCACATGTTTAATATATTTTATTTGTATTATAGGAAATGAAATAGGTAGTCCTTGAGTACTAGCTCAGGTTTGTTCGCTCTAATTAATCAATCTGTTTACAGATTTATGTTCTTAAATATTGTAAAATCTACCTATCAAAACCGCAAGGTCTGGCTTATGTTCATGCCATCTATCACACGCTTTGAATCCAAAGTTTTTGCAAATTCTCCAATGTAAATTAGCTACCACTGCATTGTGATGTTGCGTGTATTTTTTTGCTCGCAAGAATTGAACAACCGTACAGTTGTAATTTTTTAAGTAACCCGGTTTTCAACAACCTTCACAATCTTTGTTTTTAAATACTATTTATTATTCCTGATGCGCATCGAGTAGCGAGTCAGTTTCTGCTTTAAGACTTTTGAACTTCAATCATTTTCATGACTTGGCTTCAGTAGCTTTCCATGTATATTTTCAATATATGATTCCTTATTTTAGTTTCTACATTTTTCTTTACTTGTAGTTTATCTTTCTTGCATATTTTTTTGCTTAGCTTTGTCTCAGGGTCCGTTCTTATGGTGTTATTATTTAATTGAGTTTCTGTGTATTGTGTGCCTCATCGATATACAATATTCAAGTATTTCTTATGCTATTTCAGTTCCGGATATTTTGAAAAGTCTTTGGTTGAAATTTGGTATCCTTTTTCTAAATTTTCAAAACCTTTTCCTCGCAAGATTTAATATGTCGACCATGTACCTTTAGCGTCCTGTTAACATATATCAAAATAGAGTTTCAAAGCTATAACATAATAAATTTGAACCTGAGGGCTATTATTAGTAACGTTGCGTCATCTTTTCTTAAATTAATTATTAGTAATAAATTAATAAGCAACCTCAAAATAATATTTTTATTATCGAGAAATTATTCCCCCTAAACTTTTATCCATATTCAAATCTAACCTTCACGTGTTCCAGATATTTCTGGACAAGGTGACAAATTGTTTACAACATTTATTGCGGTTTGTGGTCGTTTGTCTATCGATTAGTCAAATAAAAATAGCCCATGTGAAGGTCAAAAAATATTAAAGGCGGTTTTAATTTATTTTTTTTGGATTTGAAAAGTCCTAAAAATTAAACTGCTGAACAGGCTAGAGCTTATAAAATAAAATTTGAGCTAAATAATAGAAAAAATCCTCAGAAATCAACAAAGTTAAGTCAACTAATAAAAAATGCTAATCATTGTAAAGATTCGTATTTTCCCAATAAAAAAAGTTTATTTGCTTTCGCGCCACTCGTATTAGAGCTTAGATCGTAATTATTCATTATGTTTTTATGATTAAACAAAGTGGAAACAGATCGGCAAGGACAAGGTCGCAGGTTTTTGCGTAGAGTTTTTTTTCGGATAATATGTTGTGTCGGATTAGATGATATTGCTAGGCTTGACGCAAGGTCTGTTGATATAGAAAAAAAATATATTGATAAAAATATGTCATATTTTGTTTATGAAATTTATATCAGAAAGATTAAATGTTATTTTACTAATAGCACGTATACGTTTTATAGCAATGATTTGAAGTAAGGTGGTAATAAATATATGGATGTTTATTAGCAGTACATATGCAATCCAGGTAGCAATTGCAGAAAGGCGTAGATTGGTGAAATTATATATGCAAATTAAGCTTATGTAGTTGATGCCTTATTAATGTGCACTGCCCGTGCAACTTAGATGCCTAATTTAAAATCAAAATTAATGAAAATTATCAATTTGCGAAAAGTTATGCGTAGGTGTCGCGTTCCAAGATCGTGACTAAATTTCGTGATAGTGACATTGAGGATTAATATGTTATAAATTTCCAAATTTATCCAAAGCACGCGCAAAGAAGAAACGTAGACCATATTAGTGCATTTTAAGTGGTAAATAATTATTTATATTTCAAATAAGTAATTAACTATAATTTGTTTTTTCTGTGTAAATAAGTATAGTACGCCAGAAAAAAGCAAGTTCCAGAATATCCGCACAGCAATTTAGAAATGAAAGACCTATCCGAGCATCACTAGGCCTAAAGATAAATTTGAAAAATTACAAAAAGAACGCATATTAATTATGATAAAAAACTGTTTGCCTAGACCTACACTTATACAGATCACATTATAACTAATAATAAATCCAAAATTTTTTTCCAAAAATTTATTTATTTCCTATAAATTATAATTCTACGTTATGATCTAAATATAGATCAGTAACACACACAAGGACGGAGCTTTTTTTAGCTTTAGTTATTTCCACTTCCTCTAACAGATCCAGTTTTTTGCTTTTTGAGCATTCGTGTAAAATATCAGTTCCCAGGATTAAAGAAAAACCATGTGTATAGGGTATCAAATAATCCGCAAATGCCTTTCGCTTTACTTTCAACCATGTCAGAATCCCTGTACTTATCCACCTATATGTTCTCTTATTCTGGTGTAAATTTTACAACCCGATTACCTTATGGCAACACAGACATTCATTTTAATGGATATATCCCTGATTTTGAAAAGAAATCAGTATTGTCTATCAAACTAATTAGTTGCCTTTTTAAATTCTTCTTCGTTTTGATGGCAATTGTAAGATTTAAAGACTTTCTAGGCTGAAAAAAATTATTGATAAACCAAAAATATATTGATCTATAAAGGTGGCTATTTTCATTATTAAGGTAAATTTAGTTAGTGTGTATTTATTATAAAATTCATAATAAAGGCGATTCATTATATTAAGTGGAAAACCATTGTAAAAAGCGAGATGGTTAATTATATTTAATTTAACAAGAAAAGCTTCTTTAAAAAGGAGGTTGTTGAGAAGTTGAAAAGGCGATAGAAAAGGAAATTAAAAGAGACAAATTTGTAGGAATGTTGGGAGTTCGAGGAGTATTGGATTTTCCATAGTGGCGGATTTGCGGTAGATCTGAAATTCAAGTTTGTTGGTATTTTTTAAAGTAAGCACATTAAGAAAAGCCAACCCTCCATCTTTTTCCTCCTCAATTGTAAACGAGATATTTGTGTGATGAGAGTTTTTAGGCCTGATGATGCTTTGATAGAAGCGAAACGCATGTAGCGTTTAATAAATATATATACAGGGTGTCCGGAAAAAGGAAGCCAATCCGCCGGCCACATATGGGGTGGATCAAAATAATGCGACTTTCGTTATGCCACTTTTTAATTGGATGCTCGGTATTCAATATACAGGGCGTCAAAATAAGAAATATCTTTTTTTTTTTTAATAAGTCGAGTGTTTCATAAGATATTAAATTAAAATTTGGTATGAGGGGGTTTTTTGGAACGATAAATTGAAATCCGTTCACAGATTTGCTATACCTTGCAGAGGGCGCCACCTGCGGTATATTGCATGTGTTAAAAATACCAACACTTTTTTGTTTCCCTGTATAATAAAGTACTAGTAAAAAATTCTAATTATCCAATCTTTTCTTCTAAAAAAAAGTATTCTTAGTAAATGTCAGCCTAAGAATCCATTTATTAGATATCTTAATTTTAAAATTTAGATACTTCTTTCTAAACAAATTGGCTGACCTCGGGATCCAGTAACTTTTTACGTACTGTCAAAGTAACAAATTTAAACGCCTCTGACGCTCTTTACAAGCTTCTTAATTACTCCTAAAATAAATCTACGTTTTTTAATTCCATATTTGTATTTGGTGTGTTTTCTTACAACTTATACAACCATAATGACTCATAGACCAAGGAATGTACCCTTTTCCGAAATGGCGGATATGTTTTTGATGTTTGGCAAGTTTTAAATATTATTGTAAACGGTAAATACCTGTCAATTCTTAACTAGGAAAATGTGACTCCAATGCTAGTTTAGCCGCTGGACGCTATACCCAGACATTCCCAAATTGATTTCATCCCAAAAGAAAATATTTTTTAAATTTGATTAACTGCCTAAGGGATACTGGAAGTTTCATCGAAAGACGGAAGGGTAATTGCGGCGGACCTCGTGCGGATTGGCCTCCTTTTTGCGGACACCCCGTATATTTATCCGTGACTTAAAGTTTTTACTTTTGTATGGTCTCTTGGAGAAAAAATGTATGATATGTTCCTATTGCATGTAATTACATAATACCCAATTGGGTAAGCTATGCCAGATAATGTTATTTAAATAATAAACATACTGTGCTTTCATTTCAAAACGAACCACCCATAATAGCGTCTTAAAAACAAAAGAAAAATTCTAATGCGGGTTAGCTTGAGGTGACGAGGTGATCAGGATGCACAGAACTTTGTCAAATATAAAATTTACTTTTTTTTTAAGATGTTCTAAGGGTGGTTCGTTTTTAAATAAAAACACTGTATATATTTCAAATAAATAATTGAAGTTAAAAGTTGTTACATAACGATCACCCTCAAACATTGCGGTGCTCCTCTGCTGAAAGAGGAAAGGATCAGCTTGTCATCCAGCCCAAGAAATTAATAAAGGCGACAACGTCGCCGAGAGGAGTTTCCCTGATCTCTCCAAAGAATAAAAGGGATACCCCAAGAATTCTATCACGTATTTATATTCATTCTACATTGCCTTGGCTTCATGGTTGGATGCCATTCATAGTGGTATGGTTGGAACCTTCGGTGTGTCACTCTTAGCAGGTCATCTAGTTGGTAAGGTCTGATGATGCTTTATTAGCGAAAAATCCATCCAAACAAAACCTTCGTGACATATAAAAAGATGTTTTGAGACCGAGACTTGGAGTTTTTTTTTTGTTTTTTATTCTTTCTCTTCTCCCGAAGATGCTAACATTGTTAGCAAAACCCGTGTCGAGAGTAAAAATAAAGAATTTAGGTTAGTGGTAAAACGGTCTCGTAATTTAAATGGCTATTTGTTACCAGGCGTTGTTTCCTTTTGATCAGACAAGATTAGTTGGTAGATTGCAAGGTGTAGTTATGTTTTGATCTGATTTGTTTGGGTACAAAAGAAACTTCCTAGATGAATTGCAGCTATGTGTATCATCTCACCACTTTTTAAAAAGCGTATGAGAGTGTGTTTTCATTGGCTCTCTGGTATTGGAAATAGTCACACTCACAATAGGCTCCGGTCCTTGTATCCTTTGATACTCCTACCCTGTTTTTGGTAAAAGCTGCTACAAGTATGTTGAGAACTGCCTGTGAATCTGCAATCTGCGGGTCTGTATGAATATATACTGTTTTGTGAGTTACGTTAGTATGCTCATTAATTCTGCGACAATGGTTATGCCATATATTTCTATTTGAAATCCCTAATGCTTGCATTGGGGACTTGGTCTGAAGCAAATAAATGATGGAAAATTTAAGTAAGCTTATAAATAAGTCATCTAAAATGGTGAAATTTTTCTTTCTTTGAAATTACTTTTATTTAAATTTTTCAAAAAGATTAAGTTACCATTTTTAAAAAACTTCGATACTTTGCTCTAAAAGCCCATGTGATATTATGGTCTTAATTTGATATGATCTTAACTTATGTGGTGAAAATATAAATCATGAAGTTTATAATGTAAATCTTGTTGTAGTTTAAAAGTAAATATTAGTATTTCAAACCATTACAAAGCGCCATATATAGTACGATTCTTCTGCCGTCTTTAGGACCTAAAAA
Source organism: Anthonomus grandis grandis (assembly GCF_022605725.1). Taxonomy (NCBI): domain Eukaryota; kingdom Metazoa; phylum Arthropoda; class Insecta; order Coleoptera; family Curculionidae; genus Anthonomus; species Anthonomus grandis. The sequence goes on from NC_065556.1 coordinate 13,436,537, forward strand.
TTCTAATTGATCATTAATGTGCTATTTAATGTTTTTTATCAAAATGCGAAAACTAATTAGAAAAAAATAGAACGACTGTTTTTCTTGTTATAAGAAGTGGCGTGGCCGCGCGCAAAAATACCACAATTTTATTGAATTAGCCTTCAACTTCATAAGTATCTACGCATTTTCAGCGTTATGTAAACTATGAGGTAATGATTTTTATTAGATACACAGAACGTCTGATTGTTTTATGAGTCTGTTGTGAAAAATATTTCAAAAAATCAATTTATTTATACGACGTCATATATGTATATCTTATTTGGCAATTTTAATAATAAATAAGTTTCTGACATAAATAATGAAATTATGAAATTACATTTATTTTAATGTATAATTAGACCAATAGTCTGTAGTGCCCTGTGTATACTCCAATTGGTACCTCTAGATATTTCCTATTTACTTCTACAGATAATTTGTTAACTTTCTTTACAGAACTTGGTAATATTATGTTTTTTGCTCCTTTCCTTAATCATACATAAATACGCTACCTTACAATTCCATACCACCCCGAATGTCCGTGTAGTCAATGCTGGAGTCCCCTGGATATCAAAATATGTATTTTTTGTGCGACTTTTACAAAATATACAATGTGTTCCGGTATAATTTTACGATACAGGGATTGCTTTATTCCATAATCATGTTTCAGAATGACTATCTGTGACATCACCATTAGTCACAATGGTACTTAATTTATCATATAACCTGTATGTGATCCAAGGAACAATATATTTAATCCAAGTATCGCTTATATTATAGCAGTCGGTGTCATTCTAATCATTTTAGACATCCTAAATAAAATGTGCAATCTAGCATTTGAATTGCACTTAATCCAGATTAGTTCTATTGAAATACATTGCTGAGGTGTTCTCCTCCCATATCACGTATAGTAATATAGCCATAACATTCATTTTTGGACAATTTACTACATATCAAGATATATTTTTCTTAAGCAATTTTGTCTACTAATAATTTAATCAGGTTATTGCCAGATTTTCAGCCTATTTTCCTTTTCTTGTATGATATTTAACGTTTTGATATCGCTGATGAGTGATATTTACTCTTTAGTAGAAGACAACAATATCTGTAGCAAGTAAATTACTGACCACTAGAGAAAAGTTAAGTTAAGCTTTGCATACTCCTCTAAAAATACATATTGAAAACCTTTAACAAAAGGGTCAAAAGTTTCACTTATTTAGTTTATCTGGAATGAGTGTACTCAGCTAAATTTTTTGCGGACATATGGAATTTTTTCCTTCTCACTATTTGAGCTTGATATTCATTTTCTCTTTATTAACTTTTTTAAGTAAATACTAGATCATTTCGCATAGGAGAAAGAATCTTGATTTTGAGCACTATCCGCTTTTATTTCATTATTTTTAGAATTTTATCATTTAACCTTGCAAGCTAATTATTCTTCTTTAGGATTACCAGCCGCAGAGAGTATGGGTTGAATAACAGGTTAGTAGAGAGAGTTTGATATAGCTTTGTTGAATATTTTATATAGATATACACAAAACCTTTAGCAAAAGCGATAAAAGCTTCTTTGAAAAAGGCTGTAATAGCAACTGCTTTATAAAGTTGATCCAATTGCAATTTCACAGAATAAAATATGAGGTTGTGATTTATTAACGGATAAAATCAATAAAAGGGTTTTTATTGATAGAATCCTCGGACACGTCGATTTTATATTTGAATCGGGTTTCAATTTAAAGAATCAATGTGAATAATTTGAATACTTATAGTAACCCTTTTTCGAATCGCTTTTATAATTTCTTTTAATAAATATAATTTGAGGATGCATTTTTTTCTCTTAATGCAAATTGTACGCTTAATGCAATTGACGCCTGTATTTTTGCAATTTCAGAATTTCCGGTAAATTCTGAACATATTTTTTATACTATGGGAACATATTTTTTATAATGGCCTATAATTACTATAAACTGTTCTTGAAATAATTACGTTTAAATAAAAATTATAACATTGAATTGAATTGAATTGAATTGTCTAAACAGCCCCACCTGGGATTACCAGACCCCAACAACCTTAGAGAAACCGATAAGGCTCTCTGGTCTGAAGGACTTAAAGTCACTCGGTGCACTAAAAGAGTTACCCAAGTATTTGAACCTGGCGCGCGTGAGTGCTGGGCACTCCCCGACTACATGTTCAATGGTTTCATTCTCCTCACAGCACTATCGGCATTCCGGGTTGTCCGCAATACCGATAGTATGGAGATGGCTTCTTAAGTGCCAGTGACCGGTTAAAAGACCTGTCACTAGCCGAATTTCGCGTCTTTTTAGGCGTAGTAGATTTTTGGTGAGACAGGCAGAGGGCCCACCATGTGCGCTTTGGCCTGTCTCATACCAGGGGACTCAGTCGATCTTATCCAGCAGACCCTTCATTGACGCGACCGCAACGCATTTGGCGATACCAACTATGGGTTCCGGCCCCATCTGCACATTCGCGGATCCTAGTCTAGCAGAGTCCGCTTCCTCATTACCTGCATGGTTTGCGTGGCCAGGTATCCAGACGACCTGGACCCTGCAGCCAACCTGCACCAGTTTTTTCAGGACCTTTATGCACTCTAGTACAGGCTTGGAGCTTACCTTTGCGGCCGTGATAGCCTTAATGGCAGCTCTGCTGTCCGAGCATATTGATACGACTGTATTGCGGTGTCCGCAGCTTAGGATTTTCTATCCGCATTTTATACAGCGAATACTTCGGCCTGGAAGACAGTGACGTGCTCCCCCAGCGAGTATGCCCTACTGGTATGTGGGATCTCACCACAAACCTCTGATCCAGCTCTGTTATTCATTCTGGAGCTATCTGTGTAACAGATGGTCCCCAATGCAGGTCTGTTGGAATGCTGCCACTCCTCTCTGCCTGCAATGTGCGTCACAAATCCCTCGCAGTCCACAGTCACTGGAGCCATACAGTCACTGCCCATCAAAAGGAGAGGACATTCCTGTATGGCCCGTGACCAAATTTTTGCGTGACCGGTCTCGCCAGCACGTAGTTCGCCGAGGACGTATAGCCTGTACGCAGTCCTCATTGCCTCGAATTGCACAACGAGGTCCAGAGGCGGAAGGCTCAGCAGAGTCTCAAGCGCTCTACTTGGCGCTGTTCGCATGGAACCCGTTATGCTGAGACCTGCAAGACGTTGGACTCTGTCCAGTTGAGCACGAATTTTCGCTTTCTCCGTACATGGCCACCAAACGATAGCCCCGTATGTGAGAAGAGGTCTCACAATGCACGAGCAGATCGAGTGGAGGATCTTAGGAGACAGACCTTAGGTATTGCCGAAAGCCCACCTGCAGGACCATAGTGCGCAGGTGCCCTCTTCATTCTGGTGTCTGCATGATCGTAACAGGAGAGTTTAGAATCTAACTTGATCCCCAGATTATAATATTTTACTCATTTTTGTCCACATTATATTATTTTATTGCAACATAAATTGATAAATAACATTCCACATTCCTAAAATTTATTTTATCAAATCCTGGAAGTGGCAGCCAATAAAGGCATTAAACATAACAAGTCATTTTAATTACCAACACGTCACTTAATTAAAGACTATGTTATTTTGATACCGTCTGCAATTAAGTATAAATTATTTAAACGTTTAAGCTGTATTCTTAAATAAAAATATTCGACTAAGACTCAAAGAATTGAAATATTTAATCATGCTTGGCTGTGGTAAGAAAAGTAGAATACACAACGAAGTTCGAATAATCTTTAAAAATAAATATCCGAATCGAGAACCTGTAATAATTCAAGATACGTGTTTGATGAGACTTTGTGAGAGTGATTCTGATTAAGGAAGAGAAAGCAATCGGCCTTTTTATACAAAACTTACTTTTATTATTATTTAAAAAAATATTTTATAGGAAGTTTACATGTAGCTAATAAAATCTTGAATATAGTTTTTGTAGTAGATGTAGCAGTTTTAATAAAGTTTTAAAAGTTTGCTAAGTAGTAGTTGCCACTTACTCTAGAGCTAACTCGTATTTCTTTTTTCTAAAAAAAAATACTTAAATAGAGCTAGACAGTTTTGAAAATGGAAAAAAATTGAATCGACTTCGTAAATGTAAGATAAATGCTGACAATCACCAGATGTTTTCGTAGGTTAGTTCACTTATTTTTTAACTGTGGCATGTCAATGCCATTTTTTTTTAGAAATTCACCTTGATTCTATTTTTATGGGATAATTTTCAAACTTTCTTATGTAACATTGGCGTTTATTTATGTTTAGTCGGAGTTGTACAATTTATTCGAAATTAGAAAAAAAATGTGGCAATTGATAAGCCAAATCAAAATTAAATAAAACTTTGATAATCATATTGAATATTTCATGCTGACGTCTATAAGTTTTAAATTTCTAGAAATTATGTATTAATATAGAAAAACACATTTAGCCTTCTATTACTGGAATAAAAACTCTTTGTAATTAAAATTTATTTCTACTTTTTAGTTCGATTAGCGTAAAAATAAAAGCGTGTTCTTTTAGATTTTTTAAACTATTATTTAATAATATTTTAAAGGTGACATTATTTTCAATGCTTAAGCAGATGACTGCTATCTACCAGGAATTTAAAAATACTAAATTAAAAATTAGAATTTCAAATTCCGATCCGATCAATTGTTAATTAAATAGAAAATATCTGGTACTGTAGTGCTACTCGTAGCTATAGGTTTTTGGGAAAATAACATATTTTTGAAAAAAAAAATTAGCGTTTGTAGTTAATCAATATACTTGAATATAGAACTGGTGAATATCGAGTAAAAAATATATTCTTTAGAAAATCTAAAACTCTCTATTTCAATTTCAACTAAATGTTTTAAAAGAGAAAATAATTGTTAAAAAAATTAAATTTTCCAACAGTTGATTAACATTAACATTTTTTTTTTCTAAAATCTAGAGAGTTTTTAAAAATACATAAAGCAATTTAAAAAGAGTATTTTTGTATTTACTCAGCAATCTTCTGGTCCTAATAATTATACAGGTCTCTGAGTTTTAGGGGTTAATCTTTGGCTTAAAAGAAGACACTTAAATGATTAAGAGGAGGTATAAAAAACTATATCTGAATATGACCTGCAAAGACGCTAGAGACCTATAACGCATTAAAAAAAATAAAAATAAGTCAGTTTTTAAATACCAGTGTGTTTGATTTGACCAAACTTGATTTCACCTATTTAAACAGAGCACAAGGTTTTTGCGTATTTCACTAAACCTTGATTAAAAATTTTATTTGAATTGAAAATTAATAGTTTTGCAATATTCTTTTAAAGACTATTAAAACTGAAGAAGAAAAATTACTTAGAGGTATTTCTACCTGTAAGTTATAGCGCAATTTGTGTAAAGTTAGTAAATATCTGGATGAAATTGTTGCTGTCAATATTACTTGCTGTGCGTAGCTAAGAAGTTATTTTCCTACTTAGCAGAATATTAGACAGATATTAAACAACAAAATATACATCTGAAAGTATTTAAACATTGATTTTGGTGCAGATGTCTGTCATTAACCAAAGTGCTGACATTTACTAACTTCACATTAATCATAAATAAGTGACAAAAGCACCTAGGTGATTTTTTAAAATTCTTTTAAAAAATTCTATAATTTTTTTTGATACGCAAGATGATATTCAGGATCTGAAAGATCAAACCAGACAAGCTAATAGTTATAAATAAATAATAACCCTAACGAAGCAATGCTGAAGTCGTTAACTTAAAAATGTATAGACAAAAAGTGGGCTAAATATTTGACAGCATCTTAAAATATTCAGGTGGGAAGAAAAATATAATAAGAAAGTCCCTTTCTTCTCAGTCCTAATCCCTTTTAGGGATGTGGTGACACTAGAAAATTATTATAATTTTTTTATATTCCCTTTTTCAAGTAAGCTAGTTGTTCGGCTTCGTGTAACCCTCTATTAATCAGTATTTTTGTTTGATTCCCCTAACGGTTTAAAGATCATTTGACCGAAGATTTCTAGGTCTGTTTCCTTCATCCTCTTTTCATCATACCTGTTCTTCTCCAAAACACTGCTTGTTTAAGCAGTCTATCTTTAACTTTGGATTGTTATAGACTTGATACATTTGTTTGATGTTCAACATTGGATATTCTTAACGTTTAGTGGTGCACCCACATCTCAAGAGCCTCTAATTTATTTTTATCTGCTTTCTTTAACACGTTAACTGCCAGTCCCAATTAGAAAAAAAAATTACCGGGTCCTACGGGCCACGTAACTTTTTTATTAAAAACAGTGTCTGTGTGCATCAAAACGAAGGCATGTATAAAAATTTATGTAATTTTTGCTTTTTTTAGTTTAAAAAAACTGTGTCCAAATATGGTACACATGGCACCTGATTGTACAGGTTTTATTTTTTGATGTCGTGTGCCATGTGTACCTTATCTGGACACGTACAAGGTCAATGTTGATTCGCCTGGAGAGATGGCAGCAGTTGTACGGTTTTCACTAGAAGCGCAAATACCACGTGCATTTTATGTTTGTTGCCTTCTTCAGTCATACTTTCTATAAAAATCGGTGTAAAAAAATGTTGTTTTGTGGGCTATAATTTGGAGGCGCAATGGCGGCAAAGAAAAGAATTATTTCTGATACTGAGATGCAACAAGCAGTGGAGGCTGCGGCAGAAGAAATAGAGATTTATAGAGACCTCGACATGAGTGACCAGTTTTCAAATATCTCAGATTCTGATTTGGATCCGACATATTTGGCCGGCGAGATATCTTCAAGCAGTTCTGAAGAAGACCGCCCTAAAAAGAAAAAGATGAAGTACGTCATCTTTTTCTTGTCTTGATGACGTACGTCAGTTAGGTACGTAGGAGGTTTGGCAATTCCATTTTTTATACATAGTTTATTTTCTAAAATGTTATTAGAAAAAAACAGTGTTGTAAAAAGTTTCAATATACTAACTCGCGTACAAAACTAAGTGGAATATTTATGAATATCAAATTTAACGTCTAAAATTCATATTTTCTCTTCCTGGTAATAATTACCTTCTTACACACTACCCTCCATTTTTTTAGATACTTCCGAGCCTTCAACATCTGCTCAGTTAGATATAGACATAGATTCTTCAATTCTTCAAGGCAATGATGAAAAACCGGAGTGGAGACCAGCTTCAGGAAATTTTTCGACATTCACTCTACCAATGAATATTGGAATTTCACTAGCCTTACAGACCCAAATGCGCGGTAAAGATAAACTTAATTTTTTTGAATTACTTGCATCCAACGATGTTATTAATAAGATCGTTGTCGAAACAAATAGATAGAACGCGGAACAGCAAATTATTCTTGCCCTAATGAATGAAAATATTGGCCAATATTCTTGCCTAAATACATGGGTGGATACTAATTATAACGAAATACGAACATTAATTGCTATTTTAATTTGAATGGGATTTAAAGATTATTGATGCAAATATCCATTATATAAAAACGAAATATCAAAATATTTGCAGCGGAATAGATTTGAGCTGCTTTTATGTATGTTTCATTTGGCAAATAATGAAGATTGTCCTCCCAATGACCGGCTTCATAAAATTTAATGCCTTGCTGATATGCTGAACAAGAATGCTTCTTTCTGCATTATTCCAGAAGAGTCTCTTTGCATCGATGAAACCATGATACCTTTCCGAGGTAAATTATCCTTTCGACAGTATATAAAAGGAAAACGACATAAGTTCGGCATTAAAATTTATAAAGTATGTCTAGATGGAGGATTTACTTACAGCCTAAAAGTATATTATGGTAAAGAGAAAATAAATGAACAATCGGTTGCGGAATCTATTGTTATGGAAATGTTGCAACCACTGCTTGATAGTGGCCGGACCCTTTTTGCAGACAATTGATACACCTCTATTCCTCTTGCGGAAAAGTTGCAAAATAGATCAACTCATCTAGTTGAAACGATTCGTAACAACAGAAGAAACCTACCCAAAGTCTGTAGTTGATGCAAAATTAAAAACAAAATAAAAATAAAGTTGTTGTTATGAAGTGGCATGACAAGAGAGACGTGCTCTTCTTATCCACAAAACATATAGATGAACTAAAGGAAGTACACCATAGAGAGGGTCCTAGGCTCAAACCTTCTGCAATAATCGACTATAATAAGGCCAAATCGTTTCTTGATACGTCAGACCAAATGTCAGCTTATTCAAATTCTCTTAGAAAGTCAATTAAATGATACAGAAAATTGGCCTTTGAATTTATCACAGGTACCTCAGTCGTAAATGCCTTAAATCTGTACAATACAATTAACGAGAAAAAAATTTCAATAACGACTTTCAAAGAAAATCTTGACATGCAACTTTTGGAAACTGCAGTACTGCCAATCCCAATGAATCCCTCAAAAGAGCACAAAGTTTCCGAAAAGACAGATAACGAGAAAAAGCTAAAAAGAGACAGGTGCAGATATTGCTACGAAAAAAACTCACAAAAACAGGGGCGTAATTATGCTGTAAAAAATACCAAAAGAGTTTCCTACGTATGTTTAGGTTGTAGCGAAAAAAATTTTATTTGTATGTACTGTTTTTTTCCAAAAACAAGTTTTTAAAAATATAAAATAATCTTTTCATTTTGAAGCATTTTGTTTTTAAAATTAGTTTGTTTATTTTATAATTATAAATAACAATTTTACATGTTAAATTACTGCCCATTCAAAAAATAAACGTATCATTTAAAAACGTCAATATTTTGTGTCATATTTTTTCGAAAAAAAAAATATTCCCGAGCCATTCTCAAACAAACTATTTCCTACGCCAGACCAATTCATACATACATTTCAATCAACGCTTAATGTGGCCGCCCCATGTACACATTGGAAGGTAAGAACACAGTCTAACAGTTGAAATCTATATACGAGTACTTTGGTAAGAAGTTCTGTGTCCACTGGTGGTACACATGGCGCTGAATAAAAATTGACTGTGTCCATATAATATGGTACACATGGCAGTTGACGTGTTAAGATCTACGTTACGAATAAATATATGGCCATGGAACAAATAAGTGCTCTTACCAGTTTATTGTTTTATTCGAATTTTTTCAATTTTTTACAAGTTTTATCATAGCTGTTCTTATAATAGTAAATCTTAGATATACTTGATGAATACAGGCCTATAAAAGCGGATAAAAAAAATACGAGGAGGTGAGTAAAGGTATATAGATCTATAAGAAATTTTAAAGCTTTACTGAAAGCAAGAGAAAGAAACAACCTAAAATGGAAAAAATTCACTAATTTCTCTCACATAACCAAAATTTTAAAAAATCTTAACCTTGACTACACAAATTGATGAAATGCGGAATTTCACTAAATTTTTGGACGGTGTTCAAGAATATTTTCACTCACAAAACCAGTTGGGAAAACTAATTGTTTTTAAAACTTTGCGCCAAGTGTGGGTGCGAAAAGCTGTAAAATGAAAAATCACTCTTGTTATTGTTTAAATATAGGTTTTGTGTAATAAGTTTCAAAATAATTCATTGTCACGTTCATGGCTGAACGTACATTTTATCATGCAGTTAGATTTCGAATGTGCTTGTACATAAGTAAAAATGATAAAAATATATTTAATGCGTTTGAGTAAGTATATCGTCATAGTTTTCTAAGTATTATAATAAAGCGACGTGGATTTGTTTATTAAAGAATTTATTTGTGCCTAACTGTATTCCGAAATTATAAGACATTATTTCGTTTTATTGTTATTCACGGATAATGCTTGATTTTTAAAACTTGTAAAATTAGCATACCACTTATGTTTGTTTTATAAATTAGCATTATTTTAGACGTCATTTAATTAAGCAAAGTCTCAGTATAATGGATAGAAAAACAATTTAAAAAAAAATTGTAAGGGAATTATTTGGGTTGGTAAAACTCAACTTTGAAAAAATATAATAAAATAGAGCCAGAGCTTGAATTATATACTCCACGTTATAGCACCACATGTTATGGAGAAATGCTAAGTTGAGATCTAAAAAAATTTCATTCTTTGTTAAACCCCTCCTTACTTGAGATCTTAAATACATTTCTTCTAAATCAGAACATAAACTTAAACTTTGCTTGTACACCTACCTGAGCTAGAAGATTAGCAGAAAATGCTGAGTTCAAGAAAAGCGCATGAAGGTGAGGAAAACGGCGAACACATTGTATGAACTTTTTGATCACTTATTTCTGGATTCAACCTATATTAGGCTGCTACTTATAATTACAGTTTTCGGGTTCGGTAAGGTGCCCAACGAGTTTTTTCATATTTTGAATATATATGTCGGCTATACGTATTTTCCTAAGAATATTAAGATAAGGATTTGTTTTGATTAGTAATAGGCTTGGTATTAAGTTACTGTCACCGATCGGCGGTACGGCCGTCCATTAATTATTTTTATGAGTCTGGGTTCATGTTGATTTTTAGTGAAGTTTATTTAGAAATAAAATAAAGGACATGACTCAATATCTTTTAAGAGATATCAAGAGAGTGGAACGAAGCCGGGAATGAATGCTTGGAGAAGCATAAAGGAAAAGAAAAGGCAGTCTTTTGAGAGAACTGATGATAGATAGACCGGCTTCGGACCACTAGTTCTTTTATTTTATTCGCGACGGTACTTTATACTAACGTAATTAAGTGTGTGTTTTCATGAATTACGAGTTTTACTTATAACGAACATGTCCGTCGAAAATAATAATACTGACTCTCCGACATATATTAGCATACAATTGAAATATATCTACAACTTTTTTTATTTATATATTTATTTATTGCAATACTCCACAAACACCACTAAATTGGTAATTACATGTAAAGTCCTAAGTTACACATTAGTTACGCCTTAATTTAAGACAAATGATAATATAGCTTAAAAAATAAAAATTATATTAAGAATAGATTATAAAATTTAAAAATAATTAACAGATAAAAAAGAAACAAGAACAATCACAAAAGGGATCTTAAGCTGGTATTTCCAACTTAAATATAATAGTTAAATGGAAAATCATAGTAATGCTTTTAAATCTTTTGAAGCAGTGTTCAAAATGTCTATCTTAGCTTGAATAAAAACTTCATTTACAACAGTCATCATTCGGTTGAATGAATATAAGTTATTATTTAGATCAACCTTAATGAATTTTTGATTATTTGGAAATATAATTGATCAAGTTACAGTCTTTATAGTTAAAGTTATTTAATATATTGTATGAAAATATCACAGCTTGTACCTTTCTTCTATCTAAAAGAGTAGTATGCTGTTAGATCACAGATTCTAAGGGCATCTATATTTGAGAGGCATATTCAAGGTCAGGTCTAACTATTGCATTATATAATCTTACTACTGTAGCGATTTTGAAGTGCTTAGTAATGCGAATAAGAAAACCCAATGTTTAAATGCTTTTATTCCAATGATGAAGAAATGACTATTAAAATTTAAGTTAGACTGGAATAGAACACCCAGGTCTTTAACCTCACTGACTCGACTAAGATCATAGTTTCCAATACGATACTGGTTCAAGACTGGATTTATTTTTCTAGTAAAAGGGGTAACAGAAACATTTTTTCTCATTTAAAGCCATTCCACTATTACTAAGCCATGCCACACAACTATCTAAATCTTGCTTGAATATATCACAGTCTTCTGGGCCTTGACAACCCTGAAGAGATTGAAATTATCCGCATAGAGAAGCCTCACAGATCCAGTGAGGCACTCAGGTAAGAAGTCAATAAAGCTAAGAAACAGCAGAAGACCCAAGCTACTTCCCTGTGGTACCCCTGAGGTTGCTATAAATGTTTTCGAGCTTGTAGACTTAACCCTTACTTGCTAAATTCTATTTGTCAGATAGAACCTCAACAAGCAGCACGGATCCTTTGCAACTCCAAAGCCCATCAACCTTTCAAGCAGCAGTTTATAATCAACCTTATCAAATGCTTTCTCACAGTCTGTATAAAGTAGGTCTATTTGTTATTTATTGGAAATAGCCTCGGTAACAAATTCTAAAATTATTGAAAGATTAGCAATAGTAGATTGGAAACTTATAAACCCCTTAAGAAACCATGCTGAAATTTTGAAATTTTTAGCATTAAAAATTCAGGTAAATTGTTACAAAGTAAGGTTTCAAATATTTTCGCCAACATGTTGTTCAAACTTATTAGCTTATAATTTTTAATTTAATTTTTATTTCCACTCTTAAATACGGCATTTATATCTATCATTTTCAATGCTTCTGGAAATTGTTTATGTTTAACAGCTAAATTAAACATATGTTATTGGTGCAGCTATAAATTCTGCTAGGCCCTTGTATATATAGGCCGAAATGTTATCTGGTCCTGTTGATTTTTTAGGTTTTAAGTTTTTTATATTTTTAATGACTTCATTTTCAGTAGTTAATAATGAGAAATTAAATATGCTACCACTAAAATTAAGGCTATCCTGTGCATTGTTTTATTGATTTTTGAGGGAATTTAAAATATTGACTAAAAATACTGTGAAAAAGCATTTGCTATGTCTGCCGGGTCTATGAAAGTAGATCATTCATTTTTCAAACAAGAACCTTTTATTTTCCTCTATTTTTCTTTTGGAAAGTAAAATTTCACTGCGGTCCTTACGGCCTGAAATAAAAAACAAGAGCAAAAAGGATATAAATATAATGGTATCACATTGACGAAATGGATTGAAATTGTAATATGTATTATCAATTATGTAACAAAAATAAATGGTGTACTTAAAAAAAATTAAATGTAGCTCGAAAATCTGATAGTATTTTCTATAGCAAATTAACAGTTTTCATTCAAAAATTTAATAACAATTATTTTTCTTATTACAATGTTACCTAATTTAAAAATCCTTATATTGAGAAAAACGTGTCTAGGCACAAGAATACTGATCTCACTTTTCTTAAACAATAAATAATATCATACCTAATTCTAATCTGCAATTTAAGCAACATATAATTCACCTTCCTCTACTTCAAAAACTCCTGCTGGTTTGTAAAAATATTTACAAAATATATTTTTCTAATTTTCACCTTGGTTGTGCCTCTTAAAGCGTAATCCGAAACACTTTATTCAAAATTAATATTCTGTGAACGTTTAATATGTTAAAGAATGAGATCTGTCAGAACTACTTACATAACTTTAGCTATGATGGGTTTTTATAAAATTCGGAGCAACAATTGATTTAGAAAGCCTGAACTATTTTATACCGAAACATCAAGTTGTATATTCTTCTCAAATTGTATCTCTTTAGTTATTGCTCTTTATTTTTAAAAAATATATATTTTTATTAGTCGGTAAGATTTTTTATTTTTAGTGTGCGTCTATTATCCCTAAAGTGCCTGTAGATTAAGACTTTAGTCTACTCTTCCTAGATAAAAATTGAAAACTCTAAGTCTCAGTCTCAAAATATCTTTTTTATTAATCAGGTAACATGTTTCGCTAATAAAGCATCATCAGACCTACAATAAACAGACAAACACACGTAACTACAATAAAACCTTACACTAAAACAAAATCAAATATTAGAAATTAGTTAAAATTACCTTATAGCTAGATGACCTGCTAAGTACTGACAAATAAAATTTAAATCTGAGAATACCCACATATTTTGTAATAAAAACAATAACACGGCACAAAAATTCAACAAAAAATATAAAAAGGGGAAAAACGTGACAAGTGTAGTATTTAAACCCACGCTCTAAAGTTGATCTCGGTTAAACACCAGACCGTTAACCACTCGGTCAGCCCTGCTTATGAATATTAGAGTCAAAGGCATATATGCGTATCGTGAGCAGAAACAAGAGGTTAGATAAGATTATTTAAGATAAGTCCTGGCTCAAAGGTGAAAACATCATTAACGCATGTCAAAATTGGACTCTTTTTGGCTTTGGTGATTTCCATTTTCTCCAAGAGATCCAACTTTCTACCCTTAGGGCATTCGTGAACAATGGAAACATTTTCAGGGACGGAAAAACTATGACCCGTTGTTAATAAATGGTTAGCAAATGCTGACTTAGTTTCTGTGGTGTTGGTGTCCCTGAACTTATTAACGAGGCTTAGGTGTTCCTATATCCTTGTGGATACTCTTCTTTCTGATTGTCCCACATAAATAGCAGGGCAATCCTTACAATTAAGGCAATATACACCCGATTTAGATAGAGGATCACTTTTATCCAACGTCTTTACTAGGTTCTTTCTTAGCGAGTTAGTTGTTTTGAAAGCTATGGAAAGGCTGAAAGGCTTAAAAAAATGTGCAAGTTGTTGAGAAATGCCGCCGAAATAACTAAGGCATCTAAAATTATTATTGTTGGTGATTTTGTTCGGTGGGTGGATGATGTGTAATCTTTCTAGTTTTCTAGTTTTTCCTTAGGCATACTTATTTTACTTTAATAAAATTAATAATAATAATAATAATATTAATAACAATTACAATTAAAATTAAATTAGTTCAACATCCACTGCACGAAGAACTCGTGTCCATAGATCCCCAACAGGTTCTTCTAAATCGCGCAGAAAATATGGCAGCTAAAAAAGAAAATGAAGATTATTACAAAAACCTAAAAACAAAGTGCAAACAAAGTTGAAGTAAGATGAGAAAGATCCCAAAAGACCATATTTTTTAAAATACCCTGTATCTTAAAAGTTAAAGGGACTATGAAAGTTTTGGTAACGGTATGACTCCAAAAAAAATAAAATGCATCTCCCTTACTATTAAAGATCCTATGGTCTTTACGAATCTGGTAGACTTTTTCCCGATAATTTTAATGCTTTAAACAAACCTCCTTTATTCCTGACACAGAGTAACAGGGAAAATTTTCACTGATATTATGTTTTATGAGCTGTCTAAATTAAAAACTGAAAAAAGATCCTGTAAATGACTACATATTTGTTCATAACGCTCAGTGTGTAGTTGAAAAAGCAAGTTTTTATGAAAATTGACTAGAGAATTACTCTGAGATACATAATCTGCAATGAAAGACGAGTATTCTGGCCTGGAAAAAGTCACTGCAACCAAAACGAATGGATGTTAGTTATTCTCGCTTTTATTTTCATAATAAATTAGCGGAACTTACATTAATGCAACTCATGTGATGGTACATAATTTCAGTTATAGATATGGTTAAATTTATAGCTATTCAAAAAAAATAGGTGCTAATAATGTAAAGTTTTTGCATACCGGTATAGCTGAGTGACTAGGTAAATAAGTAAGATTTAATAAGTAAGGTAAATAAGCAATCTCGAACTGAAACACGAAAATGATCTTAACTGGATTTGTCTATTGAGTGCAGTCAAGCAGCAAGTGATTCCAAGGTGGGGTGGGAATAGATCACTCATCACTTTTAGTGAAGCTAAATCATAAATATCTTCCTAACTCCACAAAGTTTTTGGGAGTAAGCCTAGATTTATGTCAAAATTGGAAAATCTACTTAAATCAACTATATGCAAAGGCAAGTAGAGCATGTGATATTATCAGGAGATTATGGCATTGTTTATCCATAGACTGCTTTGAAATGTATTATTTTTAATAATGTTTTATTTATCCTTTTATATAGAGTTTTTTTTGGGAATGTTCAAAGGATAAAATGTTCATTTTTAGGGCACCGAAAAGAGTCATTAGATGTGTTCTGGCCGTAGACATAGGTTGTCTTGAGGACCACATTTTCCTAATTTCAATATCTCTACAGTACAGTCACTATATTGTGTATCCTTGGTCACAACGCTAAGTCGCCACACGATGACACATGACTACACGTTATCAGAATGACATTTTATATGAACGGCTCTTATTATATTATAGTCAGTCATAAAGGCAAAGAAAATACTTAGAAAACTCTTTTTAATTTTGAATATAAAATTTATGTATGTGAAGTATGAGTGTTGTATGCAGTCTTGTCAGTTCTGGAATAACTTCTGCAAATATTTCTAGGTATCCTGTTCCTAAATATATAAACCTCCTTTAAAAATCCTATAAGCTCGAAAGTCGGCCCAAAATAAACTGCAAAGCCTCCTTACTGTACCCTCTCAAACACCAAATGCGGCCAACATTTTCTATATGCCTGTTCTGGTATTGTGACAATTAAAAATGCCTAAAAAAAATCATCCGATCAGATAACAAGTTTTCCCAATAAATTTGAAGGGTACAGGGGAAAAACCAGATATGTAATTTCTTTTCACATTACAGTAAATTGAATTTTAATGTTCAAAACCAATTATTTTTATTTCCAAAACGAATATAAACATGTAGTTTACATAAAACAGAAGTTAATATTATTATAAAGTATTATGACTATGGTTTTTTGGTTTAGAAAAACTAAATACGGCTTTATTGCAAAAAAATCTGCATCACTCAGGGTTTTGCAGGAACAAAAGCAGCAAAGTCACCTGGAACCGACAAAAACCAGCTGCTTTTATTTTTGAAATAAAAAAGAAGATTTAATTTTTTGGAATTTTTAATGTTTATTTATCAACATATTATTATAAAGTAAGTTAGAGATGAGCCAGGTTTTGAAAAAATGTCACGGCTTTTGGACTGCAAAACCTCATGAGGCTCATTAGGTTGTTAAGCTTAGCCTTTGGAATTGGCAATGAGCCTGTAAAAAAATTTCAAAAATTAATACATCTCATTTTTATCCAAAACTTTCTTATAACTTACCATCGTATACCGGAACGGGCAGCAAAAATTCTCCGCATCTTAAAGCTGAATTTCGGTCAAAGCGTTTTCGTATTAATCCAGACAAAACTGGTCCATTGTATGTTGAACGGTAGTAGATAAGGCAGCTATGATCAGATGATGCCACTATTTCCTTCAAAATCTGGATTTTAAATGGGCATTTTTGTAAATATATTGTGTCTAAAAATGATTTCCAATCCAGTATCATATTTTGTGACACACTCACTACAACAAACGACGATGGTTTGGAGCGGGAATGCCTAATGACTTCTTCGATTTCTTCCGGGACCTCAAAGAGGCTCTTCAAATCCCACAATGATTTCCAATCCAGTATCATATTTTGTGACACACTCACTACAACAAACGGCGATGGTTTGGAGCGGGAATGCCTAATGACTTCTTCGATTTCTTCCGGGACCTCAAAGGGGCTCTTCAAATCCCACAATCCTACATTTTTGTCACATTACAAATAGGAGTGTCCTCTTATAGGGAATGTGATTTTTATTTCATTCAGATTATGAATTTTGTTGTTTACTACAAAATGAATAAATCGAAAAATGGTAAAGTTTTTATTTTGTCCTTCGACAGAGTCACAGAAGATTTTTAGTTCTTCAACATCGTCGTCTAAATAATTATTGATAAAATGGAGAAGAAAAGATGCAACTTCGTTTGATCCTTTTTTAGCCTCTCCTTCTTAATAGGTATAAAAAATAGTTTGATCCGAAGAGAGGACATGTACATTAAAGGCGTAGATAGACAATTGGCGTTTATATTACACGTCGTTAGTGCAAATTTTAGGAATTGAAATATTTTTTGCAAAATCAATGCAGATGGCTTTCTTTTTGTTGCTTTTTTGCAGCTTTTTTGGCTTGCCTTTTCCTTGAATAAAACGCCTCAGCCTTTCTTTTATGCAACTCGTTCATAACGGTTAATTCTCTAAGTTCATCAGTATCAGTCAAACTTTTAAGCTTAATTTGAAATTCCACTCGCTTCCAGGGTATCCAAAAGCAATATTGAATTCTTTATTAAAGATTGTTCTGTACGTTTCATATGAGACTAGCATTTAGATGCTTTTCCTTAAAGAGGTTAAACATCTTTTTGATTGTAAGTTCTTCTGGCAAATAGGTCTTTTTTGTATCTTTTAGACTATAGTGGCTCTGACGACCCTTAAAACTTTTGATGTGGTCACATACCAAACCTTTTGTTAAGTCGTCCAGCTTCCTATGAGTGGACTATGGGATAGACGTGGAAAGCATAGTGCAGCTTTCCACGTCTATCCTTAGGAGCTGCACCACTTCGTTTGAGGCTTTCCTTTATATAATTTATTTTATTTTTTGTAATCCCATGAATGGAACAAAAGGCTTTGGCATATACCGGAATATCACCAACGCGAACTCGAACTCGATACGCATAACTTGCATCATGGAAACTGGCAGTATTCTCGTTTTGACGAGGTCTTCTATGCTGGACAGGTAAGACTATAATTAAACCAGCTAAATAATAATTTTACTCATCGTGAGAGCTCAGAGCATTAAAATGTTTCAATATTTCTGCTCTTTGCGCCTCATTAAGTACCTCAAAGCACTTTAATCTTGAGTAATTACAAGGCTGTCCAGCTTCATGAGTGGATAACTTCAACGTTTTAGAGACCTCTGACATCCGACCGGTTCTCTTTCTTTTTTTTTTGAAGGCCTAATTTTGTTCTCAACGGATCCCTTCGAATCACTATTAGCCATAATGGTTTATTATTAATCACACAGACAAAAAAGAAGTCACATTTTTGCGGTTACAATAATACTGACACGTTCTTTAAAAATGAATATTGCATCAGCCGGTTTGTTTACATCGCTGGTTTTTTCCCTGGACGTTTGGACTAAGCTGGTTTTTATTCCGTACGCTATATTTTAGATACTAATTTACGCAAGACTACGGTGGTTGTTTCCCAGTTTTAGTACTCCCGGTATAAGCGTCTTCATTCGAAGAATTCAATGGCGCCTCTTCCGAGATTTTCAATAAAAAGTGACATATCTGGTTTTTTCCCTGTACCCTTCATTTAATTTTAAAGTAATACTTTCAAAACAAAATTCGAAATGTTGCCCTTCCATTTCAATACATAAATTAATTCTTCTTTAGCAGTTCCAATGAATCCTAGAGAATATGCCTTCCTTCTGTTTAATTATTTCACAATTGTCAATAATCCGTTGTCCCAGATCTTCACGGTTATTTACAGGAACCTTTTAAACGAGATATTTTAGGTAACCCCAAAACAGAAAATCCATAGCGTTTAGATCTGGTAATCTGGGAGGCCATTGCACAAAGCCACCGCGTCCAATCCATCTTTCAGGGAAATTTTAATATAAATGTTCTCTCACTGCTACATTGAAATGGGGTGGAGCGTCTTGTAACAGCTACATTTCAGACCCTATTTGAAGACCACCATCTAGTAGAATGGGCAACTCATTTCTTAAAAAGCTTAAGTAGACCTCACCATTTAGCCTTTGCGAGAAAAAATGTGGCTTTATTAAATGATCGTCGACAATACCGTGCACATTAAGGGAATATTTATTCTAAAAACGTTATTCTATAACTACATGAGGGTTTTTGTTGCACCAATAATGTTCATCATGCAGGTTTATTAAGCCATCATGACCGAAGCCAACTTTATCGGTGAAGAGAATAAAACGTTTGAAATTCTGATTACGATTATGAAGGCCCTACAAAAATTAAGTCGAGTCACTGGATCTGCAGTGTTTAAAGCTTGAACCTTTTAATAATGAAATGGATGTAGGAGTTGCTCTTTTAAAATATTATGAACTACACATCTCGAAATATTTTCCTGAGATGCAATTAATCTTACGCTAAGAGGAGGGTTATGTATATTTTTAAAATAATAAAAAAAAACAAATTTTATAGTTGACAAATATATAGGTTGTAGCATTAAAAAAAGTTTGGTTTATAACTCAAAAATAGTAAATATATAACAAAAAATCTACACTACTGCATTTTACGGGAAAAAAATCGATAAAAAGTATTTTATTTTACCTCTCGATAAGTTGAAGGAATACGGAGATACGTGGCAGGGGCCCCAAAATGTCGCGAACGCATCCCGTTAACGTTAAGAATAAAAGAGATACTCCGCAAAGGTATCCAAAATGGGAAACCCTATACACTAGGTAATATTAAGATAAGACTAGTTAATTATTTATGAATTATTATTGATGCAAAAATAGTCAAATAATTTTTAATCTAAGATACCTATTCCAAAAATTTATATTTAAACTCACTTCACGTTTTTGGTTAAATCATTACTAATTTTTTTTACGCTCTATTTAAAACCACAAGATACAAAAATTGAAAACCGATGCATTTGTTTGCAGATACAATGAGCTAAATGTTCCCCATTTAACCGTTTTTCTTTGTTTAACAGTTTTCGATATACGCATCACCAATTTTCGACATGTTGTATACCTCGTTGGCGGAAACATTAAATTTAGCCTAGTGAACACTGGCACGTTGCTCCAAAATGGGATAAAATCGGGAGACACGAGGATACAAGCGCTGGTAGGGGCGGCCAGGGGGGTAACGCGATCCAGATGTCCGCCTCCGCCATTTCCAGGCCCGCTTTTCCTGTTCCGGGATCCGAGGCTCGTGCCGGTCAAGGGCAACGTATTCATTAGATATAGGGGGTAGAAGGGAAGGGAGGAATGAAACGAAACGTGGGCGCAGTGGGCGAAGAGGATGTTGAAGTTAAGGGGATTTGGGGAATGGATATAAAGACTAAAGTGGTGGTTATTAACCTTTTTTTTACCGTTATTTACGTGGGATTGGCTAAAGTTAATTAACTTTTCACGTGTTTAAAACCTTTTTAATTAATTATTTAAACCTGTTTGAATGACACACAAGGCTTCTGCGTATTTAGCTAAAAATATCATCACCGTTTTGTATGTTATAGTTAATAATAAGTTTTGCTTTGAGTCAACTGGTGTTTATCAAATTAGTGATGTTATATCTAGCTACAGAAACAAATTCAAAGCTGTTAAATCAGGACAAAAGCTCTTCACTGAAAATCTGAAGGAATTTATGCTGCAACGTATGATTCTAGATGTCGAGGAGTATTACCAACCGGAAACGATGATAAGATTGTGACGTCATAATAGCGGGAAATTTAAAATTTGATTTTGGCGCCAAACTTGAATTTTGCTTTACTATATCGTGCGCTTAAGAGTAGTGGGAAATGTATAGTTCTTTCGAAAACTATAGTGGATTGAAAAAGTGTTTGATTGGAACTTTCTTTGCTTCTCTTTTTCTATTTGCGTATAGTTCTTGAAAGGCTCATATATTTCCTACTAGATACCTAGGTCTGGGTTTCGGAAATTAAACAAAAAATATTTACAAAATGTATTATATTATAAGAAGAGATTATAGTAAAAATTTCTTAAAGTTATACAATAAAAATTAACAGTTATACACTCTTGTTAAAACATTAAATAAAATGTAAAAAACTTGTTCAAATACTACAATGTATAAAGTTACAAATTAATTTAATTAATTTTGTTGTATGAAGAGCAAAGTTGGTAAAGTAGAATTAATACAGGGTGTTACAGAAGATTATAGTAAATGTATAAAGGTCAATAAAAGATTTTATCACCAAGTAATTACCTTTACTTAATTCATTAGTAAATATTTTCTTAGTAAATATTATAAATTAAATAACTATCAACAAAATTGAAGTAAAAGAAATAATAGGTAATAAGTATGTTTAAAGTAAAATTTACAGGAATGACCACCGAGGCAACCAAATGACGTCACAAAACGCTAATAAAAACGTCAGCAAATAACTACAATGATGTTTTCACATGACGTCATAATGACTACAAAAATCACGTGAAAAAGTCTTATCAAAATAAGGTGAGTTATGTGACGTCTATTACCGATCATTTAAAGAAGTTTTTACTGACGACATTTTTTTACTACTGACCTATTCTTTCAATGTTGCATTTCTAAAGAGCCTAAAAGGTCTTTTAAATGAAGTTACTGAAAATCAAAATGCAAAAAAACCTCTCATGACTTTCTCATGTCTCTCAACACTTTTATGACTAGAGGTTTTGCTACTAAAGACCAGTGCGGTGACATGTTAAAAAAGTAAGAAATCATAAGGACACTCTTCTATAACAAAATTAAATACAATACTCGTTCCAACTATTATTTATACAAAAGGTACTAAAATCAATACAAAACTTATAAAAATATATAAACCAATATGAAAGTAAGGTTATTACGGTTGGGCCCTGCATTATAAAGAAACTAGAAAGACCAAACCGGCAACTATTAATTGCCAGAAACGGAAATGCTGTCAGAGTATGTTGGTAGTAGATTATAAAACATCACAATATAGGAAAGTCTTCTTTTGAAAGATATAAATCAATAGTATCAGATTATTTATACCTACTTACTCTTATAAGTGTACTGCAATAAACATCACAAAATGCCAATTTGCAGCAAAACACACAAGTGCACCACGACGCTGCCGCCATCATGAACGCCATCCACAAACAGAAAAGCACGTGATGATAACTAAAATGATTGACATCGACGGACGACACGGTAAAGGCGCAGTGTTGCCAACACTTCATTATCATGTTTTTTTTTGCAGGAATCATTTATTCTTTTTATAAATTTAACCTGTCCAGTGCTTAATAATATTTTTGCTATTTTACTGCACGCCACACTATCCTAAATCAAAATTAAATGCACTATATCTAGCTAGAAAATATCTAATTTGGCAACACCGAACGCCATGCCGGTAAAAGGCAGGCCGATTTTATACTTAGAAATGTAAATATGGTTTTGACTTATTTGTTAGTGAGTGAATCATTTGATAATAATAAAACTTATTTGATACCTGTGATTCGCTACCTTCTTTTATACGTCAAGATTGACATTCTAGAAACATTAATGTAAGTCCTCTTTTTTATTATCATTCAAATGACATTATTTTATCGTCGTACGGACGACATTTTGCTAACTACGTCATTAAATGTCCATATTTTGACGTCATACGTCATTCTGTGGTTGCCTAGGCATCTTTCCTTTAGCCTTTGAAAAATACATGAATTCCAAGATTTATATTGAATATCTTCAAAATTCCTTGAATGAAATGAAATTACTGAAACTGCTTCACTCAGGTTTGGAATCACCTCTAGAGTAAGTTTTGTTATTGAGGCTGTCAAAAAGTTACCTAGAAATAAGATGAGTTCTGCTGTGAACTAAGCTTTACTGCGTAAGTTATTTCAGTTTGCGATGTCTGGAAATATTTATTTTTATTTATTTATTTAATCAATACACGGGATCAACTTTATACAAAAAATATAAATATTTCTGAAAAGAAATATAAGCTAAACTACCTAACCACTAATTATTTATTAACAATAATTATCAGACTTAATCTTAATAACAAGGATAATTAAACTGTTTTACAAGTAGTAATAATATTCTCTCAAAATCTAAACAATTGACAATGCAAAATTAGCTAAGAAAAAACAAAATATATTATTATCAATAACAATAATCAAATGTACTTAATTATTAATCATGGAGCAAAATAATTTCAAAAAACAAAATCTCACAAATTTTTAATAAAACTCCTAAAATGCAATAAGGAAATTCCCAAAACTTCAATTCCAGTAAAGTTTACTAGCCTCAAGGTTCTTTTGACAGGCGAGTGCATAGCATACTTGGTACGATAATGAGGCAAAGAAAACAATCAATTTACCCTCAGATTACGGTGCGAAATAAGAAATGAAATTTTAATAATTAGTTCGGGACGAATCACAACGCCAATCAAAAGTTTATAAATAAACATTAAATCGTTCTCAGTGTGTCTCTTAAGTAAACTTCGCATATTCAACAAGTTAATTGCTTCATCATAAGAATGGTCATTAGGAACTGGAATGTGAAGTTTACAAAGGCAAAATCGTAAAAATTTATTTTGAACTCTCTCCAGTGCTATAAGATTATTCATATATGTTAAGGAGAGCAAATTATTATTTCATACTCCAACAATAAAGAGACAACAAGTTATATGTAAAACCTTTTGCAAGTTTTAACCGACAGGTCTTTATAATTGCGCAGGAGAAAACCAAGGACCTTTGATGCTTTAGTTATAATAGTATTCACATGGGTATTAAAATTCAGTTGTTCATCAAAAAAGATACTAAGGTCGTTTACTACTTCAGTATACCTAAGATTAACATTATCAATAGTATAGGAGAAAATTACCTGGTTGTTTCTTTTGTAGAAACTAATGTAACTGCATTAACCCCATTTACATTCAAAGCCAAAACATTACCAACACACCATTCACACAATTTATTCAGATCATCTTGCAAGAGAACCATGTCCTGTTCTGAACTGATCACCCTACAAAACTTTAAATCGTCTCCAAATAACAAAAAATTACTATTTTCAAAGCAAACCAAAATATCATTATTAAAAATATTGTACAATAGAGGAAAACAATGACCACCCTGTAGAACCCTAGAAGTCACACCTTATTAGTGTGACATAGCATCACCAATTTGTACTTGCTGAAATCTGTCAGAAAGAAAACTTGCAAACCAGGCTACCAAACAACCTGAAAAGCCAGAAGGTCTCAATTTTTCTAGAAATAAGCTATAGTTGACAATGTCAAATGCCTTGGAAAAGTCTGTATATATTACATCTACTTATTCACCCCTCGTCAAAGCATTTAACAGAGCACCCTGATACAACAACAAATTTGTAATAGCAGACTAGCCACGACTAAAGCCATGCTGTTCACTTAACATTAAATTTTTCTTTGCAATAAAATTTAATTTGGTCATCAATAAGACTGTCTAGAAGTTTTGGAATGGCAGACTGTACGCACACACTCCTGTAATTGATCATTTCATTAGCAGCACTACATTTAAATATAGGCGTAATAAAACTGAGTTTTCACTGGGATGGAAAAACTGTCAAGTCTAATGACCAGTCATCAGGGCCAGCACAAAGTTTAAGGGATAAATAAAAGATCAAAAATTAATTCAACAGATAATTTAGAATTAGGAATAGTAATACTTACACCAGCCTGCCGCAAAGGACATTGTTATCTCCATTATAGACAGTAGAAAAAAATTGGGCAATTCTGCAATTTATTCACAACCTGCAAACTCCCCATTATTTTTCCCTCAATTTTCAAACATGCCACTGTAACCCCGTTGCATAAATCGGGAGATAAAAAAATTATTAGTAATTATAGATCCATAGCTTTAACCAGTAATCTTTCAAAAATCATAGACAAATGCATGAAACTTAGACTTAACGAGTTTTTAGAAAAAAATTATTTTTTATCACAATTTCAATTTGGATTTAAACAAAATAAAAGTACAGAAGATGCGGTGAATTCTATTACAAAACAGATAGGAAAGTGTTTCGACCGTGACGAGAGGTGCATGGCAATATTTCTGGACCTCAGCAAAGCGTTCCACACTGTAACACATGATATTCTGCTAAAAAAAACTGGAAAATATTGGGATTCGAGGGATCCCTTACAGCCTGTTTAAAAGTTACAATAATCAAAGAACACAAAGTACCAAAATAAATGGATGTGTCAGTTTGCCTAGGTTGGTAGAATATGGTGTGCCACAGGGAACTGTCCTTGGACCGGTATTGTTTTCTATATAATTATGTTAATGAGTTGTTGCAGTTATTACCTAATGTCGGCATGGTGTGTTTTGTAGATGATACCGCAATAATGCTTAAGGAAAAGTCTTGGAAGGATGTAAAGACTGTTGCGGAGTCTTCCATGAAAAAAATCAAAACTTGACTTGGTTTAAATTATTTAACACTAAACCCATAAAAGTCAAGCTTTTTATGCTTTTCTGTAGATTCTAGCACATTAAAAGAGATCACATTACACGAAAACGACTGTGGCATAACTGAATGTTCTTGCACCCAGCAAATAAAAAGGCAGACCAAGGTTAACTATTTAGGTGTTATTTTGGATGAAAATCTAATGTGACACGACCATGTTGAGTATATTTCCACTCGAGTTCGGAAACTTATTTATAAAATTCGTCAATTAAGATAATTTATGCAAAAGAAAGACCCTTACGACCATTTATCAAGCACTCGTTGAATCAACTATAAACTATTGCATAACAGCATGGGGCGGAACAAGTAAGACCATCCTGAAACCTCTTATGATTACCCAAAAATATGTTCTGAAGGTAATGTTTTACAAACCAAAATTGTATTCCTCGGATATTTTATTTAGAGAAGCTAGATTGTTGTAAGTAAATCAAATTTACTTGAAAGCAAAGGTTAGGTTTCTGTGTAAGAATCCACACTACCTGCATTTCATATCTCACAATCAGAACACTAGACAAGCTTTAAATAAGAATGTAACGATCCCAAAGACCACAAAAACTAAATTTCAAAAAACTTTAACATATACCTCAGCAAAAATCTATAATCAACTTCCCGTAGAACCCTATAACAAAATTAAAAGTAGAATCCACGACTGGATATTAGATGATAACGTCACTTGGTTAGTATGATACAAATAGTACTGTTTATTTTTCTTCCTGTTTTTTCCCTTTCTGTCCCCTAATTTAATTTTATTCTATTTTATTTTTTGAATCAGTTTTGCTTATATATTATTTTCTTAAAAATTGTTTTTATTTTAATTAAGTAATTTGGATAGACAGAAAATGCACATACAGTATTTTTAAAATTCCATTGTGCATTGGGTATTCTTAGCGGTTAAGCAGTTGTTGTTTTGTAGTGTTATAATATATGAATGTATTATCTGCTGAATATATTATTATTATAGGTCATCAAATCAGGAAGCCTATTTGTTGCTCTCCTGTTATTGAACCAATACCAAAAACTTTTGGAGTTTGTATTTGGATTCTGGTAACAAGTCTCCGTTAGAGTTTTGCACCTAGCTCTAAGATCTGAAAAGACTTCGTAGTCTGCAACAGTATGACTAGACTGATATTTCTTATGTGAAATTTTCTTAACCTGAATCAAGTACTTTAACTCCTCTGAAAACCAACTAAAACTTTAACTCCTCTGAAAAAAAAATTATGAGGTTTTAAATCTCTTAAGAAGTACAAACAAAGCTAAAGCCATATTCAATATATGATAGAACTCTGAACCGGCATCATTAATATTAATTACATTCAAAACAGGGTCCCAAATAACTCCACACAAATAACTATTAGTACCCAAATAATTTGCATTTCTAAAGTCTATCTAATTTTATAAAACAACTTTATAAAACAAAATTTAAAGTTTTTTCTTTAACTTTGTTAAAAGTTGATTCAAAATGATAAAGCTCATAATAGACAAATTTATCAAAAACACAGTCAACAGCTTTACTCACCACTAGATCATTCCTATTTGTAAAAGTAAGATCAAGAAAAGTATTTCTATCATTTGGCACAAAATTCCTTTGCAACAAGTTAAGGTAAGAAGAAAACAATAGAAATAATATTTTATAGTATTAATTTTCAAAGTTAATTAAAAAAATAAAATCTTACCGCATTATCCATAAAGGATCCTAATGTATTACTAAAGACCTAGGTGCAGTTTTTAATCATAATTTTTTTAGTTTTAAAGGTATTGCATAACAATTTGTCAGTTTGGTTCACATGCTGTTCTTCATAATCATGATGTAAAAAAAGACATTTTAAAATTAAATGTCCTATAAATCATTAACTGAAATAAAAATAAAAAGATATTATGTTTTTGATTTCAAATATATTAAACATGTTGTCATTTAGCCACACAACAGTGATTTCGGTCTAAGAGACACATTTTTTTACTATGATAAAGATAAATTAATATTTAAAGAGTTTAACCTAGAGCCCCTTAACCTGATAATTACCACTCAAAATAATGTTCACTCAAATTGAATTTCCTCCCGAAGATACTAACATCGTCAGCGGAACACGTTCGAGAACAAAATAGACTTTTGGTTAGTGGGAAAACTATCTAGTGATTGAAACTTTTAGTTATTGATCTCTTTTGTTATTTTGGTCCCTTCCAACGAAGATAGAACTCTTATATTTCTTTGGTGGACTTTAGAAAAAAATTACAAATACCTTAAATCTAATATCTTCATTTCATTATAGAAATGTTTGCATTAAAAACCAGGACTGCTAAATTTCTTAAAATTCAATTATTCTATATTTGTTAATGATGAGTTACTAATCAAGACTTTTTTCAAACGGTAAGGTTATTGTCTTGTCATTTTGATTTGATAGATTTAAATGTTCAAAGACCCCTTTAACTATATCAATGATATTAGGTTTAAAATTTGTCATACATTTTAGTTTTATCTACGTTTGCCTTTCTGATTTTATAATTTTTTTAGGATACTTAGCATGAGTATAAATTTTTTAACACATTTTTAATGAAAAATATAAAGACATCACTTCTATAATACAGCCCTCAATATATCATGTTATTTTGCCTAAAAGATAACGTCCTAGGATTGAAAAATGACTGTCGGTGACACTTGAGAAATTTCAGTAAGCGTCTTAAGGCCATTTTCTTCGCCTTGGGTTAGCTATTTCATATTTTTCATTCTTGACAAGAAACTTATTTCTTATATATTTTTAGATCGATGGATGTAAAGAATTGTAGGGATGTTTTACAAAAGAAATACATTTTACGCCAAATGCTTTTAACTGTAATAATACTATTAACATTTTGTATATAAAATAGCTAGCATTACTAGCATGGTATGAACGACTTACCAAAATTTACAGCGTTAAGATATAGAGTCTTATGACAGATAAATAATTATCAAATCAATTCATTGCAACATCATATAAAGAAAATATCCACTTTTGCAATAGTATTCTATGACTCTCAAAGTCGAAAGCCTTAGGCAAATCACTAAACAGTGCAGCAATCGCCTTTCTCTTATTAAAGCCCTGACTAAGCCTTGACAATAACTTTAACAAACCATCAGACTGCCTCCGTTCGATAAATTGTCTTTCCAAAGAAGAAATTTTACAAGGCGCCTCTTTAATAATCTCTCCACCAGTTTAGATAAAGTTGTTTGAAAGATTTTAGCGATTATCCCTTTTATGCGGAAATATTATTTTTGTTAATTTTAAGCAGAGAGAAAATGTGCCAGAATGAAAAATCATATTCTTGCTTTAGACAGAGCTTGAATGATTGCCACAGAGTTTTCCTAATAAATAAATTCTTTTGCGATTTACACCGGCTGCTTTTTTCCTTTTCATTAACTAATTACGTTTATAATTTCATGAGGGGTAGACTGCCATCCTAGTAAAAAAGATCGTATACAACATTTTTATCGAAATTGAGATTTTCATATTTTTGAATTCTGCACTTAAATATTTATCTATATAATTAACAAAAATAAATTTTTGAAATTTAAGCATGGACAAATTCATAAAAAATTATCATTTTGCACGTTCCTTAATTAAAGTTACCTTTTACTAGATAAAAACACCGTATCTAGAAAATTCAATAGTATGAATACCCTATTTCTTAAAATAATGTCAATATGACTTGATATAAAGACCGGTCCTTATAGAAGATACGGTCTTTATATCATGAAATGCTTGTACTTGTATGCTCCCGCCAAAAGTGTACTTTCGATACTGTGTTTATATCGAGGAACGAATCTATCTTTTATTTGACGCATGCGTCGCGTGTGGTGACTGCATAAGAAACAGGTGCTTTCGTTGTCTCTCTGGATAATTGAGGGGGTCAGAAGCCAAGGGATCCAAGTGACATTTTTTCAGAAATCGATCTAAGTGTAAAAACTGAAGGTTGAAACATTATTTTATATCATGGCAAAGAGAACTAAGTGCGTTTCAATATTAGTGCTGCTCTCTATGAACTGTTGCCCGTATTGTTAATTGGCATAGGGAAATAAGTGCGCTTGAACACCTTTGCCACTCAAGCATCAGTCATTTAGTAGATTACGCGCGAAGTGGAAGAGGTTAAGTTTTGCAAGTTTTCACAGTTTTTAAGTTGTTTTGAAGTTTTTTATAAAATCAAAATGGTTACTTCTGATGAAGACCAAAATGGTAAGTACTCACAGTGCTATATAATTTGTTGAAATATGTTTTCCTTGACGTTATTTAAAAAAAAATGTTAGATCCGTTTAGTGATAATTCCGATGTTCATATGGACTACGTCCCAAATCAAAATAGTTCACAGTCTTCTTTCAGATTCAGATCTTAGCATATCAGAAAGAGAACCTCAAGCAAGTACATCCAAGAAATGAACACGAAAAATAGCACAGTGGAAGCGATCCGAAGCAAAACTAAAGCGTAACTCTGGCCAAAGGTACGTTGGACGGCGGGGTGAAGTTCATGAAGCAAAATCGGTTAAACCGTACAATCACATTTGTAGATACAAATGTAATGAACATTTTACCGAAGAAGTGCGCATGTCTATATTTTCAGATTTCTGGGATCTTCGAAAGAAACAAAATGGTTGGGACTTGGACGGCAAACTTCATTCATTGTTTCATGTGTTTCTAAGCGTCAGCACAATCATAATGTGGAAAAATTATCGCGTTTGTAAGTAGTTTTTTTTTGTGTACGTTGGATATTTCTCAGAAGAGGTTCTATAACGCTGTCAGTAAACATAAAGAAACAGGAATCGCCCATACAGATTAAAGAGGTCGTCATACTCCTGGAAATAAACTAAGCGAGGTCACTATTAGTTTAGTGAAAGAGCATATAAATTCCTTTCCTAAGTTTATTAGCCATTATACAAGAAAGGATAACCCAAACCCTAAATATCTATCTCCAGAATTAAATATTTCAAAAATGTACAGTTTGTATAAAGACTTTTGTTCACAACGACGAACAGGTCCTGTAAAAATCAGCAAATTCCGTGATATTTTTAATATTCAGTTCAACCTTAGTTTTCACCGGCCTTACACCGACACTTGCTCAACCTGCGATACTTTAAAAATCAAAATGTATGCCCTAGATCCAGGTTCTAAAGAAAAGAGAGCCTTACTCCGCGTCCACGAGATTAATTTAAGGAAAGTGTCTTCTGTTAAATCCTTGAAGAATCAGGCCACTACCTTAGCTAAAGAATCCTCCCAAACTCGTCGTGCCATATGTTTTGACCTGCAAAAAACTCTACCCACTCCATTTGTTACATGCAGCAAAGTGTACTATTTACGTCAACTTTGGACATACAACCTTGGAACACGTGATCTCGCTACTGGTACTGCCAACATGTATATGTGGCATGAGGGAATGGCAGCGAAAGGCTCTCAGGAGGTTTTATCATGTCTAATCAAATATATTGAATGTCTGCCACCAACTATTACCCATATAGACGCTTTCAGTGACAACTGCGGCGGACAAAATAAAAATAAAAATGTAGTGAAATTCTGGATCTATATTGTGCAACATACCCACATCAAAAGTCCGTTCTTGTCTCGGGCCATTCGTTCATGGAGTGCGACCAGGATTTTGCCCTTATAGAAAAATCAAAAAGGAAGCTTCCAAACATATTTACTTCTGATGATTGGATCCATTTTGTGGGAGGCGTTAGTCGCAAATATATTGTGGTTAAAATGCCTCAGGACTTTAAAACAATATCTCCAATGGATAGCTACATGAAACCAAACATTGTAGGCCTTAGTAAGATGCAATGGTGGCATTTTGAAAAAGCGGAGCCTTACAAGATGTTTTATAAAGAAGTCTACAACCAAGAAATCGTATTTAATATAATGGACCTAAAACAAAAAAATACTACTGGACGCCCAAGGAATCAGCCAACCACTGTAGCATTGCCAAATTTGTATGTTACCAGACCTAAAATCAAACTGGCCAAGTATCAGAATCTCTTGCAGCTACTACCTTTTGTTCCGTCTGTCCATCATAAATTTTACAAGGATCTTTTATATGAAGAAAAACCCTCAAGGCTTCAACAACAACAAATTAATGTCACTCAAGAAGAGGATACAGACACTTACAAAAATGTTGAATCCGATGATGATTAATATGTTTTTCTTTATATTGAGTTCATGTAAATTTCTCCATTAGAATAAACATTTCTTTATTTTGGTAAATTGTTATGTATTTTATTTTTAAGGCAAAGGGGTTTAATTGACTAGCCTATGAGTTTAAACTCGCAAAAAAGCCTTACATAAACCAAAAAATGATGGCTAGAATTTATGAAATGCATTTTGAAACATTAAAATTACAATATTTAATAAAAACAGAAATGTAAAATATCACCGAATATTTTTTAATGACCTAAAACTTTAAATCAAACATTCTCAAAACTCTTAATTTGTTACTTGGACCCTTTGGCTTTTGACCCCCTCAATTATTATATTTGCACTTCTATCATGCGATCCAAGGGGCAAAAGGATGGTGTTACAAGCTATGGAAAATAACCGACTATTAGCAAGAAATTAGAAACATTTTAAATGACTCCAGCTTAATAATAGTGGAAAATATGATTATTTTGGACGACTATTTACAGCATTTAATTACAGACAGTTTTTTAGAAGAAAATGTTCAGCAGTTGGATGAAAATGATATGTGTCAAATTTTAGATATATCCTCAGCAAGCAAAACACAAGGTAAAAATTTATTTATTGTTTATTTTTCACATTACAGGACATCCTGTTCCAACGAACAGGATGATAATCTCAAAGGAGAAGAGCCAGAAAGATCACAAGTACTAGACTCAGAAACTATGGGTATTGAAGCTGACTTAGTTTCTCATGTTTCAAAAAAAGAAAATGACACGAAGTTGAAGCAAAAATTGTAATTCGATACCGTAGAGACCGCACTTTACTTATCTAATTTATTTCCATCGGCCTCTCTTAAATTTGAATGGTGTTAATATAAACACAGACCATGTATATTTTTTTTGGTTTTCTTGTTTCAAATAGTAAGTTCCTTTAGAACCGTTTTCAATAGAAGATAAAACAATATGCGTGTTTTATTTCGTACCCATCCTATTATATTTTAATATATATATATATATAATGAATAATAACCTTGTATTCTTATTTTTTTATTTTTAGATATATCACTTGATAATGCTATAATATATAATTAGATACTACCAATACGAAAAAAGGTCTTTCTTAATGATTAAAAAAGGGAGAAACACGCTGTGAGAAAAAGTTGTGAATGCCAAAGGAATTGTTCAAGTTAGATTGGCGAACCACTTCGTATAAAAATTAATAAAAGTTACTGGGCTAAAAATTTTAAAGATCAAAATGCTTTTCTAAATCACTACTTTAAAATAACTGAAACGAAAAGTATTAAAAACCTGGAAAACAGTCGGAAAAAAAATTTAACAAAGAAGTATTTTATTAAATCCGAAGATGGTAAACGGGAAGAAATGTATAGCATTTTTTTTTGACAACTTTCGCATATACTGGCAATATCGACACAATTTTGCGAATTATAAGGAGTCCATTGTCAGATAAACGTGGTTCTTATAAGCTGGTAAAGGCGGATCGTAATGACAGAAAAGAACATGCACCAAATAAATTATTTTTGCCCAGTGACATAACAATTACCAATATGTTCTCCGATTTTAAAAGATATCATCCTCATATGAAAGGATCATATGAACTTTATAGAATTATATTTAAAGAGATAAAAATATCGTTTACTAAGTTGGGCTATGAGGAATGTGAGAAATATGAGTCATTTTTCTTGCATAATTCTAGCCACAATAATTAAGAAAACGCATCACAAAATATTGATTGTTTTAATTGTTTTGCATGGCTAGAACACATAGAAAGAGTTGAATCCACCACAGGGGAATATTGTGTTAATAAATTTCAAATAAATAATAAACGTAACATTTTCTATTCTTACTTACATGCAAAAAGTCATCATGCTTCCTAGAATAGATATGTTTAAGCAAGTTGTATTTTCTCCTCGTATTATAGCTTTTAACCAATCCTTTGTTCCTCTTGGCAGTCTAACTAGAGAAAGTAAGGCTTTAGCAGTTACTTGGCACGACGCCATTGCTGGGCGTGAAAAAGAAGACATCATTAAAAGAGATCATTAGCTGTTACAACGTATTTATAACAAATTACGCAAGAGATAAATAAAATATTTATACAGGGTGTTCATTTGAAAACTTCCCACCACCGATTTATCGAAAACTACTGTTTAAAAAAAAAAAACGCCGAACTATGTCAAACAAAACAAAACAAAAACATGAAAATATCAGTTTTTATTTCAATAAGTGTTCAAAATGTTACCCATTTTTGGCCAAACAATGATATAGGCGATGTTCAAATTCCTGACGGACATTTTCAAAAGCATGTTGTGGGATATCATGGCAGCTGTCGAGGATGCGTTGATGAAGTTCATCCAAACTTTCAGGTTGAGGAGTAAACACAATAGATTTCAAATGACCCCATAGAAAAAAGTCTAACGGCGTTATATCAGGAGATCTAACAGGCCATTCTATAGGCCCCCTTCGCCCTATCCATTTATCTAGAAACTCGATTCCATCTATCTGGAAATTTATCAAAAACAGTCAACTGAAATTCGTTTCTACAATTTTTTTTTTTAATTCCAGACTTTGTTGCTAATTTGTAAAACCCATCATCAATTGATTGAACAACTGCCATTACATTTCGTGGTGCTAATCTGCCACGATCCACGTCTGGTATGCGTACAAGGGCATTGTCGCCAACTGAGGCTGGTTTAAATTTTTTATTTGATTGTGCGAGCATTAAATTTGCTTGTACTTCCAAACCTCTTTTAGTGGTTTCACGATTCGTAATTATATCGCAGGTACGTTGGCAAAGAAAACATTGAAACTCTGATTCCAGTTCGTTGTTAACTTTTAAAATGCTGCAGGCAGCATGAATTTTTCCTTTGCGCTTTGAGCAATTCTCCACGATGGTATTAGGCTTTTGACACACAGTACATGACAAAAGTTCATTTTCGTTTCTCATGTTTTTAATGGCTATATTAACTTTAGAAGTTTCTTCTTCTCCCTTTTCTCTATCTTGAATAAAATCCTGCACTTCACTATCCGCCATATTTTTTAAATCGATAATAGAAAGTTGCACTTCGGTATCATCCATATTATCCTTATTGACTACAAGAACTTGCACTTTACTATTTGCCATATTTTCCCTATGAATCATAGAAACTTGCACGTCATCTTTAACTGTTTCGGTTTCATCTATAGATTCTATATATTTTGAAGTTCATTGCTTTCATTTAACAGTTTTTCGAGATCGTCTTCAGTTTCCAAAGAAGCAACTAAATCTTGGGGCAAGTCAGTATCCTTTAAACCATTTCTCTGAGCGCAACCAAACATCCTCGTATGAGCGCAACCAAAGAGCCTCGTATGGGGATCGCTTAATTACAGTGCAATTAAGCGATTGGTAGCTTCTTTTTTTTTGACTGGACGAAACACAGTCCATCGGCCCAGTGTTTTGTATTTTCATCGGACATCCAACATATAAGAGCATCTCGCACATCTCTGTTACACCGTTCCACAGAAGCTTGACTCTGTGAGTGGCGCGGTTTTCCATGAACGATTTTCAAATATGTGGCCACTGGCGTTTTAAAATTTATATTTGTGTATTTTTTCTTTAACTCTTCTTCCAATGCTGAAACAAAGGACATGCGTTATAAAAAAATTCTAGATTGAGATCTAACGTGCCGGTACCGATATCCGAATAAATCCCGGTAATAAGACATTAGAGGCAACCAATAACCTAAATATTAGTTTATTGGTTGCTAATAATTTTAACTAACCTTACAAGTTATTGTTAATTCTTGTCGTTCTACAATTTCCTTGCATTTGTCTGAATACCGGTAGCGGGAGGCATATTCACTAAATTAATTTAATATTGTACAACTCATGTACCGCCCGGACGCACCATAGCGTGCCGTCCCATTGGCTAGACAAGCCGTTAAAAACAGCTACATATTTCAGAATTCTATTGGGTGATTTAGTTTACAAATTAGTTTGTGTTAGTCCAGGTTGGTTTTGATTAGCTTAAGTTAGTTTTTTTGATTATTCGACACGCTAAATCAAAACAAACCAGAACAAACTAACCTGAACTAACCCAAATTAATTTGTAAACTAAACCAGCCAATAGAATCTTGTAATATGTAGCTGTTTTTAACGGCTTGTCTAGCCAATTGGGCGGTACTTGCATTGTACAATATTAACATTAGATTTAGTAAATAATTAGTGTTGTTCCGAGACATACCTTTATGCCGTTTATGACCCGTAGAAATATGTGCCTGGTGAACGATAGGAAACACTTCATCCGTGGAAACAAAATATAGTATGGCATCAGAATCTTCTTTGCGTTTTTTAATTAACTTTTCCACGCCACTTATACTTATTATATCAAAACGCTTTATTCTTCTATTTTCTACTGTGTGCTGTTTAGCAGATAGGGGTTTTGATTGGGCTTTGCACAAATTTGCCTCCTTTATATTATTAAGTATAGTGAGGTAAAAATCTTTCCCTAGAAGATTATGTTTTTGAGTACCTGAAGCTTCCAATAACCGAATTGTGACTCGAATTCAGCTTGCATTTTTATAGAGGTAAATAGTTAAATATCGTACTTAAAATAATTGTGATATTTATAATTTTACGAGCACAAACGAAATAAATTCAAAATAACAACATAAACATAATCCTACTCTTTAGCTGTGTTTGGGAGGCTGCAAAATAAGCAAAGCTAGTGCTGAAAACACAGAAATATACAGAACTGGTTTTGTTCTTTTCATATTGCACAAAACTAGTTTTGTTTATTTTAAAATGCTCAATAGTCGTATAAAATATTTTTTCGGGTTTAGGAAATATTTCTTGTTCAAAACTAGAATTGCGTATATTTTTCGTATATTGAGCGTAACTTGTATAATTAATACAGATTACACCGCCGCTCAAAAATAACTATTAAATACTGTGAGCCTGGACATACCTATATGTTAGCAGATAGTTTTTCATTATTTGGTAGAAAAGGGATCAAAAGAAAACCCTAGGGTCTACGATTTTCAGGATTTAGTCAAATGTAGTCTAGAACTAAATTTTGCAGATTTTAGACCTTGGTCAAATTTTACTACTAACTATCAGTTCAATAAACTTAGTAAAGATCGTGCACTGTTGAGAGACATTATTTTAATAGAAGCAAGAAGAGGATCCAGTCACTTTTTGTACAAAAAAGGAACTGGAATTCAAGGAACCTCACTTATCCTCTAGAATTTTTTTTTTTTGATTTAAGACCCTAAAAGGTATTCTGAAACGGAGGCATTTCTTCTGATCAAAAAAAGAAGATTCTAACCAAATTGTCGGTCATCATTCCTAGCCAAAAGTTACTTTTTCGAATAGTTTATTTGAAAGCAATTCTCAGAACCTATTTAACAATATTGAGGATGACTAAATATCTTTAGTTGAGGTTTTTTGTTATATATTAATTTTCTTTTAGCATACCTAAATCATTTATTTTTAGTTTTTATTTTAATTTCATCGTAACACATCCTAGATTGTTTTGAACATTTCTTTTTTTTATACCATTTAAAGTAATATCACTGATAATCTTATAACGTAATAAACACTGACTTTCCACAATAAGGTTTTTATCGCGTAAATTGGACAATTATTATACCGACTCCAACCGCATGTTCACATACGGTTTTTTGCCTAATATTTAACACTAGAATGGATTCATGTACCTATCATGTTTTTTAGAATAAATTGAAAAATACGTAAGTTATACAAGAAATGTTTGTCTAAGTACATAGGTTATTTAAAAACATTGATTTACACGTCTAACTACCGTAAAGCTTTCAAAAATACACAGTAACTATATTTTTAAGTCTAAAATTTTAATCATTATTTTCTGGAAACCTACATTTTGGCAGATACGGTCTTTTTAATAAGGACGGCAGTACAGAGATTCCAAAACAATTATATCCTTCAACTCTAGAAAAGAGAAGTTTATAACAAGCATTAAAGATTTTGTTCTACCGAACACAAATATCTATTTATTAATTATTGTAATAGCTATTTGTATACCATATCTCAACATATTTTCATTTTCAATTGCTTAGACTGCTGCATAGTTACATAAGAAACTAATTGCCAAATTGCTACAAAAATCCATAACACGAAGGTTAAAGTCCAAAATTCAACTTACCAAAGGCTTTTGCGAAATAGTTGTAAATAAAATAAAGTTGGTAGTATCTGTCTCAAAAGCGATTTGAAGAAATGAAACTAAATTAATTATAGTTAACCCCGTTATTGGTAAAGTAATCTTGATATTATGTATTATGTTTTTGGTTTTAGGCCTGATCATGCTCTAGCTAGAGCGATTAACACGTGTATCCTGTTATTATACATATATGTTGTGAGACCGTTACTTTGCGTTTTCTTTGTTTTCGTCAATTTCGTATATGTCGTCTCTTTGAGAAGGAATGGATGAGATTTTTAAATTTGATATTATGTTTTACTGCATAAAAATGATTATTATAAATGAAGATTTGACATACCTTTTAAAAATTAAACATGATGAAGATGTTTGATATCCTCTGGGTTTATATTAATCTCGATAGACGAATTAGTTGCTAGAATTTTGGTTTTATCAAGGAGAATTAAATGTCTCGTACGAGTATTATCATGGTGTGTAGGGCTGTGAAATTTACTATATTGGATTGTTGCTTTACTGTTGCAGATATTTTGTTTTATTTCTGTAGTTTTTACCAAAGGGGAATGGAATATGATATCTACCTGGAATTTCCGAAAATATTACCTTTGGAAACCACAATTCAACGTAATGGCCGACTAGGCTATCATCTGGATCTAATTTATTTTTTTTGTTTTTAGTTATTGGACTAAATGAGATGAATTAAGAATCTTATTAATTTTATTAGTACACGGCCTAAAAATCTATGCAAGATATTTTTCAAGGAAATATTTTGGAGGTATGTTACTTATTTGTTACCAATCGCCCAAGAGAAATAGAGACCTTGTGGATCTATGGAAAACCATATATCCTTGGTATTTTAATATCTTGTGGATTGATGGACTTCTTGATATACAGGGTGTTCCCAAACAGACTTTACGAAATCTCACCACATACTCCTGAGATGAAAGATTCTGTGTCAAACATTATTTGTTATATATTTATTTTATTTATTTCTTTTACACGTTTCTTTTTTATTGGAAAAACGGTGCTTTTTTTTTAATAAATTTTAAGAGAAGTCGAATTTTATACCTACCTCAGGAAATATTGTTTAGTTATTTCCATAACTTCATAAATCAGACCAATGCACCATTGTTAAACTTTGAAAACGTTTACATTTTTATTGCTTTCTTTATCAACTGTCATGGCGGCTGTACAATATACCACTGAAAAATATACCGATATGTTACTGCTGTTCAAGTGTTGTCGCGAGTTTGTAAGGGTATCCTCTAAAAGGTTTCCTAATCTGCATATTACAAGACATTCAACATTTTCTGCAGTAGAAAGACGTCTTCGGGAGATTGGTCGCGTAGCTTCCAATACCTCCGATTATGGAAGGCAGCGTTTTGTGAGAGCTTCTGAACTTGAACAAGAAATTCTAGAACGTGTTAAAGAGGATACGGGACTCAGATATCATGATCTCTTACCTCAATATCCTGCAACGTACCTAAATTTTTGTAATATAATTCAGGTACAAAAAGAAATTTAAACTTTAGCAATAATGTTCTGTTTATCGACAGAACTTGGTTCACAAAGAGAGGGGTTCATCATTTTTATAGTGAAGACATATAGGCTGCAGGAAATACATATGCAGTAAGAAAACACCATTATCAGTACGAATTTAAAATTAATGTATGGGCCATTATTATAATTGGCCATTTTATTATTGAATCTATATTTCTTCCTCCAAGATGAACAGGAGGGCATCTATAAGACACTTTCGGTACAGTCGGATTTATTGGAAGATTCACCTCTTCAACTTTGTGGAGATAAGTGGTTTATGCATCATGGTGCTCCACCACATTTTTCATTAAATGTCAGAAATTATTTGAATAGTCGATATCGAAATAAGTGCATAGGTAATGAGGCCCCCGTAAATAGGTCCCCACATTCTCCAGATTTGACACCTTTGAAGTATTTTTATTTGAAGAGGGACTATTGCAACTATATGAAAATTCAAATTATGCAAAGAGGTAATTTACATTTTCATAGGCATGTAAATATATCTTTGTATTCGTGAAAATGGGGAACATTGTAAATATTTTTTATAAAATCCGTTTTGTTATTATTAAATTTGTTAATTATAAATTAATTTAATTCTTAAATAAAATACCTGAACTTTTTTATTTAAAATATTGTCAACCAAATTAACTACACTCAGTATAAAAAGAATTATTTGCACTGTTATGATTTCTAAACAATTAATAATTACTAATCAATTTTACAACCGAATTTGCGAAGCACAAAATGCATTTTACTGTGTATTATTTATTTTACTATGGGTCATTGACATAATTTTTAGATATAAATACAAGCTCAAAATCTAGGGAAATCATCAGTTATTCGATAACCACTTCGTGCCTCGATCCTCTACCCTCAGGTAGGAACCGGTTGTACCATAAACTGCTGGTCTCCGCCTAGGGGTGGAATACCTTTTTAAGGGGGTAACTCTGCCCTTTGGTCTCCTTACCTAAGGGAAGAGTTGGCTCGGATAGCTAGGTTCCGGGGAGTCCCGGGGCATAGTTATGCATAGGGTTGGATTTGGAACTATTTCTTAATTTAGGTATTTTGATTATTGATAACGCCTCCTCAGCTAAAAGCTGATGGTCAAAGTTACACCCTGTGCTACCCTTGATCTTTTGTGGTAAGGCCCTTTGTACAGCTTGAACTGAAACAATACATATGTCAAACAAACTAAGTCGTTTTCCTTGAGCTATTTGTCCCACATCCCCATACGCCGCGCATAATCAAGGAGCCAGAAAGGCCTACTGGC
Source organism: Anthonomus grandis grandis (assembly GCF_022605725.1). Lineage (NCBI taxonomy): Eukaryota > Metazoa > Arthropoda > Insecta > Coleoptera > Curculionidae > Anthonomus > Anthonomus grandis. The sequence continues at coordinate 13,477,257 of NC_065556.1, forward strand.
CCTTTAATTAACGCAGCTGCACAGGAACTACTTTATCTGAGAAAAGTTGGACCAAGTCGACTGGACGGCATGACAATATTTTAATATACCGTTGCGACATCAAACAGTTAAAAACCGAAGTATCGCGAGAATGGCTAACTCTAGCGAATTTTAACAAAAGGTCCTTTTTTTGTTTAAAATTGATAATAAAATGGTTTTTTTTTTAAGTAAGAAGCTACACTGAGAAAAAAATTATGAACATTTTAAACCATTAAAAGTGTAATGTGAACGCCCTCTTATGGCTGGTTTGTAGTGAATGGGTTTGCATACTCGGCTTTTGTACCCTAAAAATTCCTGGATATATATTTGTAAAGTAATACGTTAAAAATTATTCATAAATTGATTCTCTGAGAATTGAAAAATCGATTTTAATTTTTTAACTTTACCGTCCTCTACATGGGAATCGGCCATTTTGATCTCAGAAATATATGATAAGATTTTGCAAAGACCTTTTGGGGACACCCTGTATTTAGTTAAGAAATATTGATGGATTCTTTCAGTTTCCTTTGTATGGAAGAAAAAAGGAGTTCCTGTTAGGTTCTGTCCAAAAATATTCATTAATTTTGCTTCCATACTATAACATGTTCATAACCATTGTTGCATTATCTTTGCTAGGTGAAATACCCAAATCTGTAATATTTAAAAGATCGCAATGTAAATAGTTCTAATTTTGAGCAGTTTGGACCTAAAGCATTGGCTTTCTTAAGAATCCCTGCCATCTCGCAACGAACTTTATTAGCAGGTTAATATTTGCACGTTGCTTAAAATACTTTTCAAGAGCAAGGAAAACATTTAGGCTTTTCGCTGATAGAGATTCTGCTACACTATATTGGGCATCGATAAAGGTGTAGGCTTTATCTCTTGATTAGAACAAAGTATTGTAACAATAATAATCTATTGTTGTTTACGTGTGATGTGAGAACAAGTGTTTTTGATTATATATTAGTGTTCTGTCATTTGTAAAGTCATAAGAGTGAAATATAGACTAGACTGCATTTGACAAGGGCAATAGCGAAAACGTCGAGCTAATTAAAGTTTAACAGTGAAGATTTGGATTTTTCATTTTCTTTCCCTTCTATTGTCAATATCCTTCTGTGGGTTCTGTATCGTATCACGAAGAAAGCTAGTATCAGAAATCACTTAGAGGGACCGCTATTATCAACTCTGATCTGAGCAACAAGCTAACTTTAAATGTTCTTAAAACAAATGTCATGAACCTTAAATGCAGTTTGAGCAGAGTTTGCCTTGGAAACATTGATTTAAATAATTTAAATGAGAATAAGTTCTTGGGAATAAGTCTTGACAACAAATTGAAGTGTGAAAGTCATATCAGATTATCGTGCAACAAGTTGGCGTCTAATTTTTATGCCCTTAAAATCACAACAAGAGAAGTAGAGTTTGGTATGGCCAGGAATGCCTATTTTGCACTGATTGAGTCACATCTGAGGTATGGTTTGTGTTTTTGGGGTGCGTGTACCAATCAATTATTTATGAGTGTTTTTATCTTGCAAAAGATGGCTATCAGATATATTTGCAAAGTAGGTATAAGAGATTCATGTAGAAAACTTTTTGTTACTCACAAAATCCTTACGTTACCTTCTTTATTTATACTGGAAACGGTGTGCTTAATTCACAAAAAGTACAGAGATCTCAATGTTGGAGATAGGCACCATTATAGCAGCAGAAGGGCTAATGATGTGATTTTGCCTGTACCCTCAAACTCATTCATAAAAAGGTCATTTATATTTGATAGAAAAAGAATGTTTAATCATCTTCCAGCGGATATTAAGGAAGTGCAAAGTAATAGAGTCTTTAGGAAAAGGGTTAAAAAATTGTTGGATGCAAGAGGCTACTATGAAGTAAATGACTTCTTTTTAGATAGATTTTAACTTATGACATTATATATTTTATATTTTCTGACGAATATTTGTCTGTGCCCTGTCAGAAATGTGTACGTAGTAACTTTATGTATGATTTGTGTAATGTATGTGTGTTTTTCTTTGTTTGTACCATGTATGGTAATGCCATTCTTCCCATACAGCTTTGTCGACAAGATTATCTCTTATGACAATAAAGCATATTTTGATTTGATTTGATTTAAGAGACTTATCTTCACGGAACAAGACCGCTCTATAGTCTAGTTAATAGTATATTGACAATTGCCATGGTAGTGCCTTAAAATATTAGTCTGAATGCGTAGGTCGCCTATACACTGAGTGGCGCATTTAATCTTATTCTCAGTCGATAAGGATATCCAAGAAAGAAAGGAGAATTAGTGTGCTTGACTTGAATTACTAACTGGATATTGGGCTTAATAAAAGAGGTGTCACTAACATACCCTTCAAAAATTTTTGAGTTTTGGGGGTATTTATCAATGATTTTATTTTCAAAGTGGTCCATAGACCATATATTTTCCAGATATTTTCAAAGAGAAAACGGCGAATTTATTAAGATGCCTGACACTTATTAGATTTTGTCATGACACTAAAAATATATTTCACAAAGAAACTTCCTCAATAGATCCTTAGCCCTAAATAAATTTGCAAGTATTCTGAGGATATTAACTTGGAACCTTAGAAGCAAGTAGATATATTCCACGTCAAAATCTAATAGAATATCATCTAAATTTAATTTTATGGCTTTTTTTTGTTCAACCAAATGAAACGAATTAAGAATGAATATATCGGTTTTTAAATCGCTTCAGTAACTGTGAAATATTTTGTAGATCATATGCATGATGAATCTCCTAAGAGAAGATTGAGATTGTTGGTCTTCCTACATCCTAAAGGTTTATGTATCTTGTGGATTAAAAGACCTCTTGAGACTTATCAAAGATTTATTAATACCGTCCTTCTGCTTCCGTTCTATGGAAGAATTTTCTCAAAGTTTTTGTTAGGATCCATCCAAAAGTATGTCTTCAATTTATCTTCCATACTCTAACATGTATACCGTCATTGTTGCATTTCTTAACTAGCTTTAAAATAATCAAATTCTTATAATATTCAAAAAAATTTAATACTAGGAGTTCCTGTAACATTCCTGTTTGGACCTGAGCTTCGGGTTTCTTATGAATTCTAATCTTCTTGAGACTGATTCCGTTTGCTGTTTATGCCTTTACTTTGTTTCACATACTTTTAACATTAGATTTTCCTTGGCTATTTTCCAAACAAGCAAAGCCGAAATTTTGGCTTTTGACTAATAGAAATCACCGCCTCAAATAATATATGCCATGAAATATTGATTAAGATTTCAGTTTCATGGCTTGATTAAAGCAGTATTTCTCATATTTTTTTATGTAGCATTATTTAATAACATTTCCAATAGGTTTAATTTTATCTTTAGTGATGCTATGTAAGGTGTCCCAGTCCGCAATAATTAATATAGACGTTAGCTCTAGGCTTAAAACATAAAATGAGCAGTTTAAGTTACCCATATCTATCCGCGTATTCTGTATTCTCCTAGAACGTAAAACAAAGCTAGTATGTTAAAAGAATATCTACTAAGTTTTGAAAGGTTAGCAATAACGATATTAAGTAGAAATTTTACAAAAGGATAAGTTCGGAAATATTTTATTAATAATTGTTTATTTTTTGTAGACTTTGAAGCATTAAAAGAAAAGTGAGCAAGAATATAAATGCAAACAACCTTAGTCATATTACAACCAACTGAGGAGACGAATTTTAATAACGTATGGAATTACATAGAGGAAAAGATGATAAATATGACAAAAACGGAATTTTTGGAAACAATATATTAGTAAATTCTTTGATAGAACTCAGTTAAAAGATAAGACCACAGATTAATCAACTAGATAAGTCATACGCCGAGAGTGTTTCTGAAGGTCATTCACTGCAGAATTTCTACAAAATGCAAAAGCGCTTTTGGATCCTCGCAATTTGAATTTAGTAAAGGTCTCAGTACCAAAGAGGCACTGATCGTAACCCAAGTTTCATTTATTCATTCATTTATTCAGAACTCTTACCATCAGCTGCAGTTAAATTTAACAACAAAGTTACAAAGGCACAAAAAATTCTTAGAGGTGTAAGATAGGGATTTGTCCTCTCCCCACTTTTGTTTAACAGTTTAACAATATTCCAAATATTAATAATAGGCTTCTTGACTTGGTTTTTTCAAATTTCGACGTCAGTGTCATCAAAAGTATATCACCGGTTATTGACGAAGATTTGCATCATCCTGCTTTGACAATTTCTTTTAAATCGGCCTCCCCTCATAAATATAATCCTTCTATAAGTTCAAATAATCTACAGCAGTTTAACTTCAGAAAAGCAGACTTACCACTCATGTATAATTTGTTGCTTGATGCAGACTGGTTGTCCGTCTTGCAGTCTTCTGACGTTGACAGCGCTTGCAAGGAACTTTACAAAAGACTTGATTCAGATTTTGCTGCTTCAGCAACTTTAAAACAACGAAGACGACGGCGATTTCCAGTATGGTTTTCAAAACAAATTATTTCTAATATCTTTAAGAAGGAAAAAGCATATCGTCATTATAGATCCTCTCCAACTGAATTTAATCTTTCCAGATACAACAGGCTTCGTCAGACGGTAAAATCTCAAGCCCGTGAGGCCTATAACTCATTTGTGACCCAAGCCGAGGAGAACATTGTCACTAATCCTTCATCGTTTTGGTCTTTTGTTAGAGCTAAGAGAGGTCACTCTTCACTTCCGCCTATCATGTGCGATGCCAATGGTAATTCTTTTCAAGGAACAGAAAATATTGTGCCAGCTTTTGCCAAACTTTTTCAGAATGCCTATAAAGATCCAATCAACCTCGCAGAAACCTATCCTCCTTCTAATTCCTCAGACCTCATTGACATTCTTCCATCAATTACCACTGAGGAAATTATTGCTGCTAGTCGGAGGCTAAAAAACAAGTTGACAGCCGGTCCAGATGGTGTTCCAAATTTTGTGGCTAAATATTGCATATTTGTCCTTTGTCAGCCTTTATGTCATATTTTTAACCTTATTTTGAAAACTGGCAAATTTCCAGGCATCTGGAAATGTGCTAAAGTAATACCAATTCACAAAAAAGATGATATAAACACAATGCAATTTTTTTCAACTTTTAAAACTATTGTTTATAACAGAACTCTTCCCCAAATTCAATCACTACTCGCTATAGATCAGCACGGTTTTATTCCTAAAAGGTCGTGCATCACTAACCTCTGTAATGTGAATCATTTTATTTCTTCAGCCCTCGATAGAAAAAGTCAGGTTGATGTGGTGTATACTGATTTCAGTAAGGCTTTCGATCAGATAAATCAAAGCATTCTGCTGGAAAAATTGAACAAGCAATTCAACTTCTCAGAAAGGCTAATTTCATTGCTTTCGTCATACCTTATTGACCGTCTACAGTTTGATGAGGTGGAAGGTTGCAGATCAACTTTGTTTCAACTTCTGGAGTCCCACAGGGATCCAATCTCGGCTCACTTCTTTTTATCTTTTATATTAATGATCTTATAGAATTGATTTCCTGCCTTAGACTAGCTTATGCGGATGATCTGAAAATATTCTGGTATATCAATATTATGTTGGACTGCTTGTTCTTACAGAGTAACTTGGACCTAATTAGGGGGTGGTGCAGTCAAAATCAGTTATGTCTTAATATCTCGAAATGCTGTGTGATCTCATTTCACCGAACCAACGATCCTGTTTTGTTTAATTACAATATAGACAATCAAATCCTCTGTAGAAGTACTTCTATTAAAGATCTAGGGGTTGTATTCGACGATAGGATCACATTTGTGCCACATATTGAACAGACCGAAGAAATAGCCGACTCTTTAACAACTCAAACTCAATAAAACTATTGTACTTTTCCTTTGTTAGATCAAGACTGGAATACGGTTCCTTGGTGTGGTGTCCTTTCTATGAATGCCATGTTGGCTACATCGAGTGTTCAGACAAGGGTTTTAAGGTTTCTTATGTTTCGTGAGGATGGATTATATCCTGGGGGGATATGATCATGATCTGATGTTAGGTAGATTTAATCTAAGCCATGAGGAGAACAATTCATTTTGTAACATTCTTATGGAAGTTGGTCAATAATCAAATAAATTCTCCTCCTCTCTTGAACGATATTCTATTTCATGTACCACGATTTGCTTTTAGAGCAAATATCACTTTTGCTTTAGATCGTGCCAGAACTAACATTAGGTTTCAGGATCCCGTATATCAAATGTGCAGAATTTTTAATTCAGTATCATCAACCTGTGACATATTTGTATGCTCCATAAAGAATCTAGTTTTGTCTCTGACAAACCAACAGTTACCATAATTCCTTTTCTCTTCCTTTTTTCAATTGTCCCATGAATCCCTTTCTTTGTTCATTCTAATGTTAATTTACATCTCCTTTAATTTTGATATATACATGATGTTACTATAGTAATTTAAGTTTTCCTTATTGTTCTTTATTTTTTTTCTTTTTGTTATTTAATTTATAGTAATTTAATACTTGTTTACACTTTCAAAACATTAATTGTAGATTTTCCTGTAACTGGGCTTTGCCTGTTGGAAATAAACTACTAAATAAATAAATAAATAAATAAACATTTACTTTAAAAACATCTTCCAAAAAGCTCCTTACGATAAAATAACTAGTAATCACTGGCAAATTAGATTAGAGCGCTTTGCAGAATGCGAAACTCTTCTACGATAGTGAAGATATAGACCGAGTAAAAAAGTTTAAATATCTGGGGACTTGGTTATGTGAAAACTGGTCCTCAGACGTGTGCCTTCAAGTACCGGATAGAAAAAGCCAGGAGCTCATTCAATCTCAAAATAGGAATTACAAAATATTACATATGGTCCGTACTATTGTGTAGTATGGAAGGCTGGTTACTGAGGGTCACCACAATAAATAGGCTTGAAGCATTTAAAATGTGAATCTATTGAATAACCTTGAAAGTCTCAACGGTAGCAAATAAATCCAACGAGGAAATTTTGAGAACGATAGGAAGAGAACGCGAGTTGCTAGGCACAATAAAACACAAGAAAATAGCGTACCTGGGACATGTGTTATGCAACTAAAAGTACCGTTTGCTCCAATTATTAATATAAGGAATAATAGGAGGAAGAGAAGGTTTAGACAGAAAGAAGATATTGTGGCTCCGAAATATCAAACAAAGTAGACTCTTGTCCAATATTTGTTTTCAATTCTTGAAACCACGGGAGAATTAATTCACATCATTAGAGATAGAAAAAAGGCTTAGAGGTGATCGCAAACATCCATTAATACATAACAGTGGAAGAAGACTAAGTGTTTTTTTCTTAGTTGTTAGTGAGCAGTGATGTAAATATCCCATTTTATTATGTAAGCACTAGACGATTTTATATTACCGCCAAGTTCTAATATTACCACCTCTATCTATGAATTCTTAAAAACCTTAATGCAGGTCCTGACCCAAAAAAGTAAATACTGTATACATTGAAGTGAGAAATAGGATAAAAGTAGCATTACACCATTATGTAATAACTTTCCAAAATAACCAGATTAAAAACACGAGCCGTGGCAAATAATTGGCGAAAACGAAAATCTAAATAACCGCGGGTATATAACATAATATCGAATTCGTCCTTGTGCCTTGGCAATGGCCGCCGAAAATAACTTGATTTTATGTACTTATAAATAATCGTCATCGTTCGAACACAATAATTTCTATGCCAAATTATTTTGATAACGACTCCCAAGTGCGGTAGTTGCGAAAATACTTGGCTCGTGATTTTAACTTGGTAAGCTGATATTGTTCCGGCATGATGATGTATATTAAATATATAATATGATTTCTATTTAAAAAAAAAATATTTTTTTTCAAACCACTGGTGGAAACTGAACGTTTCGAAAGTTAGCCAAAACTCAATCTGAAAGCATTTAGCGGTAAAGTGAAGTTAAGGGTCACACTCCGAGGAACTTTGAGAGGCGAAAACCGATATTAACATTAAAGTGGACCTTTCTCTTTGGGAAAAGCTATAATAAGGTTAAATCAGCCGTGTCGAATATCTTGTATTAAAAGAAAGTTTAATACAAAAAAGTTTTTTGAAGTTAAAAGTGAAATGCTGTTATAATTTAATTACCTCTATATTAAAAGTACCTCTAATCAAAGAGTTCTGGTTTTCGTGGTTAACGAAATATGCAATATAAATAATGCTGATAACACAAACTACCTATTTAATGCTAGTGGCGGTTTCTTTATTATTAGGGATAAAAAATACTAAAATCATAGAATAAAAAAATATTTAAAACATGGAACAAAACTCTTTGTTAAAAAAGTATGAAATAATATACAATAATAATGTTAAATGTGTAAAGAATATGGAAAATAATTTCCAACGTCTTGAAGCCGTAAAAATGATATCAAGTGCTTGAAAGATATAGGAAACTACTACAAAACCGTAGACAAAGCAAAATGTCGTAGTATGTAGCAAAAGTATAAAATTATATTTTAATTGAATGACAGTTCTTATGTATAAAAAAGAGCATTTGATTTTAATTTTTATTTTAATTTTCATACGTACTTAAGACATATTTTGTATATACTCCACGACATAATGTATGTCCACAGGACGTACCTCAAAAGACGTATTACGTACTATGGACGTATATAGGACGTCCACTTTCCACAGGATTCTTTAATTTTTTGTGTGGTAAAATGTATTTGGGAGAAAAAATTACTGATTTCTAAAAACTAAAAGTATATTGATTATGAAAAAAAATATAAAAATATGAAACAAAACATGTACATAAACATGTATATATCTAAAAACAAAACAAAAAATTAACGTTTAAGAAAGTCCATAAAATAAATATCATTTGTTCTTCGCAACTATTGTGGAATACAGTCTTCAATTTTCCTTGGGCTTCCAATCCCTGCTTGTAGTGCTGAACCCTAAAATTATATTTATAAGCAAAATTTCAAATAAGTAATATAAATTCATAACCACTAAAATGAACACATATTATCTTACTATTAACTGGGCTAGATCGTAGTAGATCCTTCCTGTCACTGAGTGAATAGTAAAACTAAATTCAAATGTAATAAAAAAAAAGAATTTTGATAAATCCTAAATTCATAAGTGTAAACTTTTATTACAAAGGGATAACCCACACCATGACGCCAATATTGCCAAGAAAAATATTGCCAATATTGAAAAAAGAGCGTTCGTTCTCGCATCTGTCACTTGTCTTAAACAGTGTCAATTCCCTCATATTGCCAATTACTTATTTGACAGTCAGTGAGGGCAACAAAAACACAGGGTTGCTTCTGTGACCAACCTTAATAATCTTGGTATGACAAATATTCCATTATCTATTATTTTTAGAAATCCTATAACTAATTACTTTTCGACTAGAACAACATGTAAATTAACTAAATATATAGGGTATGTTAGTCCTTTGGAAAGAAGGAATCTCGATTTAACAGTTGTTGTCTAATTTATACCGAATTCGTTGACTTTTTCTAATAAAAGAAAGAAGCATGCAAATGGTGTTTTTTCTGTTTACCCTACCGAAATTAGAAATATTGAAAATAAAACTTAGAAGTATGTAAAAATACGTATAATTGAAAAAAAAACTTTCCTGCAATATAATTTTTTGTATTAACAAAAATTAGTATGTCTTTTTCTATTCTTGTGTAATCCATAAGAGCTAAAACATTTGCTTAGTATTTACTATTTATATGTACATTCGTGAGACGTAATTAATGTACGTACGAACTTACTGTCTAAAAGTACGTACAAAATACGCTATTTTTATAATAATGGACGTATGGATATAAATATGACATAAAAATCACATACCGAGGACTTATGATGCTGTTTGGGCTTTATCAGCTTCCTTAGCGTAATTGTTATGGATCTGATTTGCATATGAAAGGTTCCGGGTTTAAATCTACTTTATCTACTATAATCTTACTTAATGTGTGATGATGACCCATTTTTACTTTTTTTAAATTTAGATTGGTTAAAAAAAATCACGTCCAAAAATCTAAATACTTAGAAAATGTTTTAGCTCCTATGGATTACACGTGAATTAAAAAAAATATATAAATTTTTGTTAATACAGAAAGCTATATGCTAACTATATTCCACAATAGTTGCGAAGAACAAATGATATTTCTTTTATGTAGTTTCTTAAACGTTCATTTTTTGCTTTGTTTTTTAGACATATACATGTTTTGTTTTATATTTTTGTATATTTTTTCCATAATCAACATATATATATTAAGTTTTAATAAATGAATTATCTTTTCTCCCAAATACATTTTACCACACAAAAAAAGGAGTCGTGTTAACATCCTTGATAAATCATGTTAGGTCCAATACATAAAGCAAAATGTCCTAGAAGTACGTACTTATGACGTACAATCCTGCGGAAAGTGGACGTCCTATATACGTTTATAGTACGTAATACGTCTTTTGGGGTACGTCCTGTGTACGTACATTATGTCGTGGAGTACGTACAAAATAGTACGTATCTGTGCTGTTTAGGGGACGATGATGAAACTAACAAAATTTTAGATTAGGGATATTCGTATTATATTGTTATTTCTTGTTTAGTGATATTTATATAAAAGCATTTGTTGCTAATTTTCTCAATATCTTTAATGTTCCTATAAGAATTACAAAATTTTATTCCGTGCAGGTAAGGCTACAAATAATCTGAGAAAACGAAAAAACAAAAAAAGCAAAAGATCATAAAATATATAATTCATAAACAATTTAATAAAACTAAATTAAAATATTATAAAGTATAAGCATAATTATAAAAGCATTGGTATAGCATTTGGTATGGGTGCTACTGTGTGTCATTTTTCTGTCTACAATGGAATTAAACTAAATTTTACCTCACTAATAATTTTAACCAGTTCTGAATGAGTTAGACCAATGTATTGTGCCCTACCTTATTTAATATTGTGAGTTTTTGCTATTATTGGGATTATTCCGTATGTAATAAATTAATTAATTGTTTTAGATATTTATAGTGTATATTTTTTCTAGAACAATAGCAAAGTTCATTCCCGAAAGGTGTCTTAGCCTAGAACATATTTACAATATTTCATTTTAGAAGACTGTGTATAACGGTCATAGTTTAACTAAATATGTCACCAATTTAAGAAAAAGTGTTCTAGTTGAGTGCATGCTTGAGCAACCCCTGTTGCAGCTATCGTGTTCATTCTAAGTTAATACAAATCAAAGTCGACAACTTATTACTTATTATTCTTATTACCCGCCGGGACTATATTTCCTTATATCACTATGTTTATGTATGTAGCTATAAAGCTATAAGAGTAGTACTGTTGAAAGTGGGTACCTATAGTGTGCACACTTTGGAAACATATAAATTTAAATAAATGATTTAGGCAACTTGGTGGTAAAATGATTTATAGATACTTTTGAGGGTAAGTATGTAAAGTGCTTTCATTAAAAAAAAACACCTTTAGTAGTAGTAGCAACTTGAAAGACCAAAGTTTCTTTCCGTAAACCCCAGTGGCTCTCGTGGTCACTGCTGACTGTACACTATAACCTTAGCCAGGCTACCCTCTTTTTTTATGAAAAAAAAAGCTTCCCAGACCAGGATATTGATTTCTTCTTGTGGGTCGCAAAAAGAAGCCAAGTTGCTCTCGACTAACCGTCAGTTTGTGTTACGAATTTTGTTTTCGACTGAAGCAACTTTTTGTTTAAACGGTGTCGTAAATCGGCAAAATTGTCGGTACTAGTCAGTGTCAAATCCACACTGGGCAACTGAGGCTCATACACAGTACTGTAAATCTATTAATGTTTGGGCTGGTATCGTGGAAAATAAAGTAATAGGGCCATACTTTTTCGAAGAAAACTTAACAGGACAGCTCTATTTGAATTTTCTTCAAGAAGATCTTATCCCTGCTTTAGCTGCCCTATACCCAGACGACCAAGACCCTGCTGTCCCGATAGATAGTTTGTGGTTTCAGCAAGACGGCGCACTACCACATTTCTTTCGAGATGTCCGTAATTACTTGGATACAGTGTTCCCAGGAAGATGGATAGGACGAAGAGAGCCAATAGAGTGGCCGGCCAGGTCACCAGACCTAAATCCCTGCGAGTATTTTCTATGGGGGTACCTGAAAAGTAAAATTTATATTGAGAAGCCAAACAACGTAGAAGATTTGGAAAATATAATTGGCATGAAATTAGACGTATATCACCTGAAATAATTGAGTTAGTGTTTTACATGAGTTTGTAAACTGTCTTGCTTTCTGCTAAGAAGTAAATGGGTGTTAGTTTGAACACTTGATACATTAATAAGTTTTCCCAGTTTATGACATTTTATCCTCCATTTTATCTTAATTTGTAAATAGACGCACTTACTTGCTTTCTTGTTGGTTAAATGTAAATATTTTTGAAACAGTTGAGTTTTGAGATAAGGTGTATTTTACGAAACTTGCCTGGAATTGCGCCTATATTTCAAAAAGGGAATAAAAAATATAGCATTCCATTTAAAAAAATGACCGATGACGTCATATCTTTTTTTTGTTCCACCCTGTATACAAAAATTTATGTGAAATAATGCGCAATTTAAAATAAAAATTGACGGGTCCGAGCGTTTTCTTAAAATATCATGTCTATAATTTTTATCGTATTTATGCGGAACTTTAGGCGGTTACTGTATAATACTCCACTGTGTCCGGGACCACAACGCTAAAACGCCCTCTGGGCTCTAAATTGGCAAAAACTTTTATTGCTTCCAGATACAAGCCATCCTATATAGGAGGAGGTGTGATACAGTAATTAGATCTATTTTAACCCTATTTTAAATAATGAACTAATTAATCAAATAAACTCGATTAACAACGGCTCAGCTAGTGTTGAAAATTGGGTTTCCGTATGCTCCTTTGATAAAGCAGCTGAAATATTTGGTAAATCGGGTTTACAGTGCAGACATGTATCAAGGCAGTGTAGGGTATCATCCCCTCATTGATTTATTTTACAAATTATACAGTGCTTTCATTTCAAAACGATCTACCCTTAATACCTTTCTTGGTAAAATTTCTATCTCTCTTGGTAAATGTGTAAGCAAATAGTTAGCGAAAATGTCTAGAAATAATGAATATTTTATTTAAGCCAAACTTTGGTATTTTAAATGAATACTTTTAGTGTGGTACCTACATCATTTTAAAATTCTTACATTTTTTATAATAGATCATCAAAAAAAATACAAGCAATTTAGAAGTTAAAATGTGTGGTAACAAACAGTACATTTAGTTCAAGCAAATTATTTATGTTGTTTAGTAAAGAACGGTACCGTTATTTGCGAGAAAAAAGAGTGTCTTCAAATTTTTTGCAAACATCTTTGCAGTCTTATAACTTTGTATATGTATTTATTTCACTTATATTTTTTGCCAAACCTACCAATTAGGTACAAAAAAACACTGCAATACCTTACATTTTCAAGGCGTTTAAAAAGCAGGCAATTTATTTTTGTTAAAACTGTCAGTTTGACGCGTGCAATTTTTCAATTTTAGTTAAAACAGTGAGTTAATAAAATGGTGTATACGCTAGCCGAAAGAATAGAAATAATTTTTCTTTATAGAGCTCAAGATCGGTGTGCTCGCAGAACCGCGAGGGCATTTAATAAAAGGTATTAAGATAAAAACGTGAGCCATAAATAAGTATTAGAATTGATACGAAAAATTGAAGAGACGGGATCGATTTGCAATAAGAAAAAATATGAAAATAGAGTTGTCGTTGAAGCATGCCAAGTTGAAGTACTAGGACAATTTGCTATGGATCCAACTTTGTATATACCAAAGGCCGCAAAACTAACAAATATTTCCACTGGTTCCGTACATAAAGTTAAAAAAAAATAAGTTCTTTCCTTATAAAATTCATATTCTTCATGAACTCGGAGAAGATGATTTTGACAGGAGAATTTAATTTTATGAAGTGATGTGCCAGCGAATTGACGACGATCCCCATTTATTGAAGAACATTTGCTTCAGTGACGAATCGACCTTTTTTTTAAATGGCCTGGTGAACAGACATAACTGTAGATACTGGGATAATGAAAATCCGCATGTTTTTCGGGGAAGCCGTACCCAATATCCCCAAAAAATTAATGTTTGGGCAAGAATTTATGGGAATGAATTAATCGGACCATTTTTTTTGGAAGAAAATTTGACTGGCGAAATTTATTTAAACCTTTTAGAAAATGCAATATACCCTTCCATCATCCAATTTATGGAAAATCAAGTAGATCAACATGGTGCTATATTATTGAATGAAAATAATATACATTTTCAGCAGGATGGAGCTCCCGCGCACTACACTTTGGTAGTGCGAGAGTGGCTTGATGAAAATTTTCGAGAAGAGTGGATTGGCAGACGTGGTGCAATCGAATGGCCTGCGCGGTCTCCGGACCAAACCCCACTAGAATTTTTTCTTTGGGGCTACTTAAAAAGCAAAGTTTATAAAATCCCACCTGAGAGTATTGAGAATTTAAAAAATAGAATATTTCAAGAATGCAGAGAAATTAGCGGGCAGACTCTTGCCAATGTTCGTAAGGAGTTTGAAAATAGGCTTTTTTATTGTCTTGCTAATAAGGGCGCGGTCAATCATTTTTTTTTTACAACCATTGATAGCATAATGAATGCCCCTTAAAATAATGTATCACACCATGGGGTAGCCATTTGACATACCAAAGTTTGGCGTAAATAAAATATTCATTATTTCTAGACATTTTCGCTAACTATTTGCTTACACATTTACCGATTTCATTTTTTTTGGTACCGTTGAATAGAGAATTTTACGCTCCTTACTATGATGTATCACACGATGGGGGTTTCTATTTGAAATATTAAAGTGAGGTTAGCTGGAGGTGAGGAGGTGATTGACAGAACTTTAGTAAATGCATAATTAAACGTCCCCCTGTATATCTTATTTGACGTGTTTTTTTTTTCTTTTAAGAAACTTATTAAGGGTGGATCGTTTTGAAATGAAAGCACTGTATGTATAAAAGTCCACAGGGAGGCATACTTGTTGGTGTTGCTGATGATACGGTGGTTTTGCTTTAGAGATCGGACCTGACAAGACGCCTTGAAGAGTCAAGAAAGATGTTTATATAATTAAACCATGACTGTACTTCAATTTGCTAATTTTTAAATTAAATTTTATGCACTTTTTGACTTTTGATATGTCGTCTAGGGGTTTGCCTGACTAGAGGAATATCAAATATTAAGTATTAAACTCCATCTTAATGATTTTGACTCTTTCATTCAAAATTGCCAATATAATAACTTAATGAGGAGGAAAACATGTATGTAATAAATATACTTTAATTAACCTGTGACATAAGATAGTCACACGAAATATAAAAACATAAAATAAAAAAATCTGCTTCACAAATTTTATAGACATAGTAAGTCAGAAACCGTTTAAAGTCTTTGGACTCTATAAAATCATACATAAAAAGCATCATTTTATTTTACTTACAAATAGTTACGTTTAGTAGTCATTTTAATCATCTATTGATATAAGATTCTACCAGCAGCAATCATATTTTTCAACTCAAAGACTTATTTTTTATACTATATACAGGGTGTTTCGGAAGGAAAGGAAAATATTTTGGGAACACGTTCAGAAGGTCAAAATAAGATAAATTAACCATTATATTTTAATCCGTTTCTCAACCGTTTCTGAAATAATCAGTTTTAAAGTTTTTATGTAAGATTTCTTATTTTAAAAGCAAAACAAACAAATACTAGTAAAAAAACAAAATTCAGCAGGTTTGTTAAGCGCTCGTGTTGTACGTTTAATTGCTTGGGGATTGTTTTTAATAATATTTGAAGGATTGAAAATTTGATTGTGCAGTCCTTCTACGGCTTCTACTGCTGTTTCGTACACTAGAGCTTTCATCCACCCCCAGAGGCAATAACCCAATGGATTTAAGTCTGGTGACCTCGGTGGCCAAACTTGAGGTCCTCCTCTGCCAATCCAACGATCAGGAAAACGACTATCTAAGAAATTACGCACTCGGCGACTAAAATGACGCGGGGTCCATTGTGTTGAAAACATATTCGGTGTCAAACAATTAGCGGAACATCATCCAACATGTGTATTAAATGGTCTTCCAAAAAGCGTAAATATCCTTCTCTAGTAAGACACCGATCTAATACAAAAGAATCAAACAACTGGTCGTTAAGCATTACACACCACACGTTAATACTGAATCGATGTTGAAAGTGTCGTTCAAACGTGGCATGAGGTTTTTCATCAGACCACAGATGTTCATTGTGGCGGTTAATAATTCCATTGCGGGTAAAATGAGTTTCATCGCTTAATAAAATGTATTTATGTAGGCCTCGATTTGCTTGAAAAATTGAACCCTTAAGCCATATTCACCCTCTTAAAGATGTTAAACCGGTTGAATATGGAAAGGCTTTAAACCGTTTTTCCTAAGCGTCTTCGAAACGTCCACAGATGATGCTAATCGAAGTTCTTTTGTAATCCGCCTCGTACTAACACCCGGGTTACCTTCAGCCAAAGCCAGAACGTTTTCTTCATTTTCTACATTTAGTCCCGCCTCTCATTCAGAAAGAAAGAAAGAAAGAAAGAAAGAAAGAAAGAAAAAACAGAAACCATACACGAATATTATGTCAGCATACTTCCTATGGATAAATGTGTGAGGCATTACGTCAAATTAAAACGCTCAGAATCAATCAAACTGACAACCATGTTTGTCAAAACTACGAGTCAATTAAAATAGGTATTAACAAACAATGATGAAATACCTGCAACATGAGTTAGAAATACAGAGAACGTAATTATTCCAAAAATTTACAAAAAAAAAAAAGTTTAGAGCCGATTATTTCAGAAATGGTTAAGAATCGGATTAAAACATATGGATTAATTTATCTTATTTTGACCTTCTAAATATGTTCCCAAAATATTTCCCTTTCCTCCCGAAACACCCTGTATGTGCAAAATGATGAATTTATTGCCACATGTCCTTAAAAATAGGCCGATCTTTTAAACCAAGAAATAATGAATATACAAAGTTCTCTATTGCAGTAAATAAAACTAAATCAGTATACTGTGGCCAACAAATGGCATGGGAAGTGTGGCGAACAGAAGATATCAAAAATAGGAAATTTAATTTAGGAAAATAACCTTGACTTTTAATTTCTCTCGAAACTATAAACCAAGTTCAAATTTAAGATTAACGTTATTTTTTTGATTGAATAAACTGACTGAATAAAATTGATCTAACTTTTGTAGAGGTAGAACAACATTTTTTGATCAGTCGTTTTTACTCGAATTATTCACGTAGTATTATGTTATATTATTTTATATTTTTTACAAGTATATATTGTTTTTAATAACACTATCATTTGTGTTAACCTAGGTATAGATACAGAATAGTCTTTTTTTATTTTTACTTTATATTTTTTTCTGGATTTAAAAAACCTTTATTTCTATGGTGACAGTTTTAGGTATACATTTTCACTGTTACAAAATGCATGTGTCATATTAGTTATTAGACAATGTCATGCTAATTATTATTTTCATACTTGCTAAATGCATAACTGGATCTGTGTGATCTTTTTGCTTGCTTAAAACTGTAACATATTTTAGTTTTAAAATAGTTTAGTACATACATTTAATATAACATTAAAATAAAAATTATGTCATTGGGATAAACTTTTACCTTTTCTCATAATTTTCGCACGAAAACTTTTTTACCTTGATGTTGTCATAATGTTTTGAATCTGTTAATTTCAATTTCTGGTTTTATTCGTGTTATTTCGATTCAAGTTCAGCAATACCTTACAAAAATCTGTGAAGTACCAATTTTTTTTATAAACAACACGTATAATAAAAATTGCGTTTAAAAGCTCGTAAAATCACCCTTAAAACACACCAGCTAGTGACTTTTATTTGACCTAATTTTACATTGTCTCCCAAGGTAACTTTGGAAACTTGATCTTTTTAACCCCCCTCGATGCGATCCATTTTATTGCATTGTTTTGAACCTGACTGGCGCGCAGTATGAATAACAAAAAAAAGTTTATTTTTATCGGCTTGTTTATGTCTGTATGCGATGCAATATTCATGGTCAAGGTCAAATTAACATACACGCTTATATCTAATAACTTTATTTTTGTCCCCCGATTTTTAATCATCCAGGATATTTGCGGTTAAAGCGACACGTCCTCTTTGTTCTTTATA
Source organism: Anthonomus grandis grandis (assembly GCF_022605725.1). Classification (NCBI taxonomy): domain Eukaryota; kingdom Metazoa; phylum Arthropoda; class Insecta; order Coleoptera; family Curculionidae; genus Anthonomus; species Anthonomus grandis. The sequence continues at coordinate 13,495,514 of NC_065556.1, forward strand.
CACATTTACTAATTGATCTTATTTTGAACTTCTGACAAAGATTATTTCTGAGAAAGAATTCCAATAATAATGTTATCCTATTATCTTTCATGTCAGGTATATTTAACATTTTTGTAATATAAGTTATTCTAGTCATTTTCTTTTCACCCACGCTAACTTGAAATGAAAAACAAGCCCTTCGATAAAATTTTTTACCACCTACGATAACCTTTCTCGAAGTATAATGCCATCGACCTAATCTTTCTCTTATGCCTTATCCTTTATTCCCATTTTTGGGTTTTTTTTTTTTAATACACTATGTATGATTAGGAAAACATGTTTTCATGGTTCAAGGAGATATGCCTACTAAGCAAATTCCCTTTGATGAAATTTAAGAGAATTTTGTTTTTGTGCGGTTTTATAGGCAACAAGAAAAAAAAAGTCATGGGTTTTATATATGTTGCTTTTTTAAAATATATCATGAAATCAATCAATGTTTTTCTGCTTAAAACGTTCCTTGTATTTTAAAAATTATATATATTCAAAGTTAAAAACTAGCGTTTGTTTTTATCTCATAAATTTGTAAATAAAGAAATAAATATTTTCGTAAGTTTGATATTAGTAATTTAAGGATAATAAATAAATAATTTAGAATTATGGACATGCTGAAAAAAAATTAATATAAAATATTGACCAGATTAGTTATCATAACAACTACGCTAGGGAGAAGCAGATTTTTAGTTGAAACAAGTGGCTAAATGTACCAGGCACAAGGCCAAAAAACGAAAAAAAAAGAAGAGTTTATTTCATTAATATTTATTGTTTTTATGTAATCTTATTTGGTTTTATTAATGATACTACAATTTTAAAGCTAGTTTTGATATCTATTTATCATTCTCATAAATATTTGTTGATCGGTGCGGGTAATCAATTGTAGTGAATAGAGTTATTTTGAGTTATCGCCAGTTCTATTTATCCTTGCCAAGCAGTCTATATTATCAATTCCTCCTATGTACCTATGATGATTAATTAGTGTAATTACTTTCCCGATGTATTAAATTACTACGTAAGGAAAGACAGTGCTTGTAAATCAGAACAACGATATTGGTAAAACAACTATACTGTGACATATAAGGTCTATTGTGCCTCTCGATAATATTATATTGCTGCTAAATGATGTAACGTGAGTCTGTGACCGTGTCAGAGATGTTATATCTCATATTCCTCTTGAATTTTACACCTATTAAAGCGCCACCTGTTTAGTATTGATAGCGTTCGTAAATAAAACAATTATATTTTAAGAGGATTAAATAATTATGTTATATTAGTGTTTCTTATGGAACTAAATTTATTTATTTGATGACGCATTTTTTATTGACATTTATTTAGCTTTATATCCGATATGTTGGCTTTTACGAATTAAATTAAATGCATATGCAATTATAAGAAAAACATACTTAAATTACAATTTAGTTTGTGATATTTTTATTTTATTTATGTACTTAATATCATCAATATGTTTAATGTCTTAAATTGTGTTTGTAGTTGTGTTAGTACGTTTTATTTTGTAGGCTATTTTTGAGTTACACGATTTATAAATGCTTATAAGAGCAAGTTTAACGACAATAAAGTTTTTTATTATGGTATATAGCGTGCTATATGAAAAATGTCAAGAACATTTGTGCTGCTTGTGCAGTTACTAATAACAAATAATTGTCAGTTTTCCCCTTGATTTATTTATTTTTTTTTGCAAATTATACAATTTAATATTTTTATGCAAATATTTTAGAGGTTATTTTTATATTTATATCTCAAATTCTAAACTGGTTCTCTAAATTCTGTTAGTGCCTATTTAGTATATATGTCTCACCATATCAACTATCGCAAATAATAGGATCAAAAGATAGAAACAGAAAAAGAGAGAGGGAGAAAAAGACTCAAGATAGAGAGAATTTTTTCGACGCAAGGAAAGCTTTATATCGACCCTACGACCTTTTTGAGCTGTTTTTTTCACGTTTAGATAAAGCAAATACCCCAGGGCAAAAAAAGAGAGAGAGAGAAAGAAAATAGTTGGAGGGAACTTAAATAACCCTAAATAAAAAGGATTTCCTTTAGGAAAACACAAATTATCTAATAGTCCGAGAGCATTTATACTGAATATTGAATAGCTAACATGTTAGTTCTCCCAACTTAATTTAAAAGAGCACTAGTAATTTATATTAAGACCTTGGATCAGCTCAGTTCCGCATTAATTTTCCTGTTTGTCCCATTACCGCCCCTGGATGTTAATAGGACGATTATTTAAATGTCCGTGAATGACATGCAATGGCGCGAGAAATTATCACCTCATAGACATAACCTCTAAGCTTTATATCAATTTGGCCTCATCAGTATGTTTTAGTATATTAGGTTGATATATTGCGCAAACAGTAAATTAAAAGAACACATATGAACTTGTGGTTGATTTTAGTTAATTTTTGTAGAAAAAATACTGAAAAATTAAAGCAAAATGCTTAACATTAAAATTTAGGGTTAAATCACTTTTAAGCTGTTATTCATATTGTCTTTTACTCAGTTCTCTCTAATGTTATTATGACGATGTAAATGTATCCAACTTATCGGTCATCTTTTAACATTAAAGTTAATATATACAACTCATCTCGGATATACTAGCGATGACATTGAATCTATTTTGCGCAGACAAGGTCGGCAATTTTATAATAACTCACACAAATTTTATTTGTTTCTCGCACCACGTTCGTAATTCAATATATTCCTTACATAAAAAAAAATAATTTTCTATGAAAAAGAAAAACACCTGAAATCGAAACGTTATATCTCCGAAATCAAATATGTATAATAGAAATCCAAGGCAGACACAAAGTAAATTTTCCTTGAGATAGTTTCCAAGGGCAAAAAGGGAACACGAGACGACGCCATTACCCGCATTTTAATGCCGGTTTCTTTATGGTTATTTGTCGCAGTGGTGGATCCAAAGTGGATAAGAACTTCGTTTATTGAATAATAAAATAAGATAATTTGAAACATGGAACAACATTTGCAGATCACGAAAATACCAAAATGAGTCTTAGAAAAAATATCTTAGGTTTATTCACGCAAATATAACAATTTAATGAATAATTGGATGATATAAGTAGATATATATAATGTTTTGATGATTTCAGAACTATTTACAATTACCATAAATAATATTCAAATTAAAATACTATAGGAACCTCTTTCCATAAAAAAGTAACGTCAAACCTACATCTAAATGTCCATTACGTAAACGAAGCACTCAACCTGGTTTACAAATCTGCACAACCCAATGGACACAACGAATAGGGAAAAGAAGCATTAAAAATGTAGATATCTCTGGCCCAGAACACTGGCTCTCCGGCCTATATAAGGTCACTTTGAAAAAGAGAGAAGTAGCTGAAATGCGGAAAACTCTATCTGGAAGGGGCTTCGTCCTACATACAAAATCAGGTTGTATATAAGAGAAAGTACCTTAAACATATAGTTAAACATCCAATGGTAAAGAACAATAGATGTAGGAAACGTTTTGAGAAGCCTGAAAGTATTGACCGCATTACATCCACGTGCATCTCTATGTCTTTAAACTCATATCTGCACCGTGACAATCACCTGAATATCGTTAACCATCAGGACGTTCTAACTTAGGGTTAAAAGAAGAATCACCTAAATCTCCCTACTACAAATGAGGTGTCTCACTGCAAAAGGGGCTATATCCACTTCCGCTAATTTCTCAGGAGATGCAAAAAACTGTAGCAACTAAAGTATAGGTAGCGAAACCTATATCATTATTATAAATAATTCATAGCAACTCATAATACTAAAATAAGCAGCGAAAATAATCCGAAAATTCATGAAAAGAATGCTATTTAGTTTTAAAATTTGGATATAGGGCCATTTGCTGTAACCAAATGGATATAGGAACCTTTGCCACAGACACATAAGGATATAGGCTGTTTTGATATAATAATGCAGTTTTAATGAATAACCAAAACGCCTTTTATTTCTTATTATTTAAAGGTGTTTACAAAAATTAAAAACAAAACTCTGTCAAAAAATGAAAACAAATGGAAACAAAACTAAATTATTAAGAAACATAATGATATTTTGACAAATTTACACTCGATCAGCAAGTTGCTCATTTTCATGTCCCTCACAAAACTCATCTTCTTCAAGATCTTCTGCTTCATGAATTGCTGTCATGGTTTCCAACACATTTTGGTAGAAAGAGCATTCCTCCATTGTGGTCCAGGTTTCGCCAAAGTGTTTTTTCAGAAGATTCTTAACATCTTGAATCTTTCCTGCTTTAAGTGCCACTCCCATAGGTATCTGACCTGGCAATGTAGCAGATTTAATTTTTATTCCTTTTTTTATAATTAATTTTCCAGTGGATATATCGCTATTATGAGATGTTTCTCCCCGGAGCAACACATTTTGCTGTGCAGATTTGGTAAGGATACAACGTTTCGCTTCATTAAATTTAAAGTGCCAGGATCCAGTTTTTTTAAAGTAAGTTTCTGCGAAAGTCTTCCAATCATAAATATTTAAGTCAGGTTCAGGCCTAAAAATAGTAGAATGCTCTGTAAAACTGTCTCATATTCTTTTGGATTTATTATCATTGGTAACTTACGCAATTTCTTTTTTATAGAAGCAAACACGCGGTCAGCGGGTAGGAACGAGTGTCCAGTAATAGGAAAAATAATAGTGCAGCATTCCGATCATAATCGAGTTACGATTTTGCCCACCGCATCTATCAGCACACAACCTTATTGTAGAAACAGATGCCAATAATTCGAGGATCGACAATTGATGAAATACGGCGGAAGCAATTTTTTATGCTCATGCTCCATCCAAGTATAATAAAATACATTTTCAGGAGACAAACCGTCTTTTGAGCTTCCCTTCACAATGGAAAAATTGTAAATGTAAATTTGTCGACTATAGTATGCCGTCTCGACTCATTTTTTTTAAAAATCGGATATAGGCACTTTTGCTGTGACACGCCTCAAATATGAACCACCACTAATTATTGCGGCGAAACAAACCACAATTAGGTTGACATTATAGGAAGTGATAAAATGTTAAAGGAAGCATATACATCATAGACATTGCGATATCAAACACTCATAACGTCATGCAGACCACCATCGAGAAAAAAACCCAAATACAACTCTCGGATGAAATAAAGAAGATGTGGAGCCTAGACAAAATATGCACTATACCTATCATAATATCTGCAGCGGGTATTATACCAAAAGACTTATAAAGAAGTCATGAGACACTCAGACTACAGAACAGCGCCAACAAGCTCCTCCACAAAGCTGTCGTTATAAATACCACCGCATAGTCCGAAGACTTTTTAAGTTATTAGTAGAAAAAAGTGCTTAGTGTAAATTTATACTTGGCTGATTTCAGGAGAACCTGAGACACTTAAAAGATAATGGTGATAATTTGTTAAATAACAATGAACAATCAGAAAAAGAATTTCTCAGCTTTACTAAATCATGTCTACACTATCATATATTGCCTACACAATAATTCCCAAGATTAAGTCAAATTAACTCGCACAACACAGATTGGATGGACTCACTTCAAAGTGTAAAATTTAAATTTACGTCTAATATAACTTATTCTCTCACTCTTGATAAATCTTTTTTATTTCGTTGCAATTAGTTTGGATCCAAATCAATAATTAATTACAAATTAATAGTCCTTATATTTATTTCATGGGATAGACAGGCAGCTGCTAACTTTATTTCTGCTGCTTTGTAAATAAGCTATGCATCTCTCAGCTATTTTAGTATTAAAAACAAATATGCGTCGGGAAATATGTGAGGTGGAAGCTCGTTCCACAAAGAAGATGTTCTCCAGATGAATGAGTCCCGATACAGCTACGTCCTTGGGGTAGGCAGGTGGACTCGATGTTGATGAGCCGCAACTGCTAGACGCGTCCTTCTTGCCGGAACAGCCCTGGGTGGAATCAGGCCTGCCAGCTCAGAGGAGCACTTACCGTGATAATAACGGTAGAATAAACAGAGATCAGCAACCTTTCTCCTGTGCTCCAGACTATCCAGACTCTTTGTCAGTTCTGGTTTGTCGATAAGACGAATAGCTCTCTTCTGTATAGAATCTAGCAGCTTTAAACTATGCTTGGGTGCAGAGCTCCAGACATGCGAGAAATACTCGAGGGAAGGGCGTATTTGAGCCCTATAAAGAGTCAGCAGCTGTTCTGGTGTATACAGTTTTTTCGTTTTGAAAAGCACTCCGAGTTTTTTGGAAGCTGCCCTGGCGATCTCGGCAACGTGGTCATGCCAGGACACACTGTTGGTGACTTCGACTCCTAGAAGATGTAAAGATGATTTCATTGGCAATGGCATTTCAATGTTTTCCCTGCCATAACCAGCTCCGGGCCATCAACGTTAGTCTTCATCGTAAATACTGCAGCCTGCGTTTTTTTAGCGTTAAAATTGACCAGATTGTTACCGCCCCACTCCAAGATTGCTCTAATATCGTTGTTGGTTGAAGCTACTTGTTGCTGCCTAAGATTCTGAGAAGTTGCGGCTGTCGTTGGTTTGACGGACTTAAATGTGGAAATAAGTGTGCTATCGTCCGCAAAGCTGTGGTTCCTAGCAAATTGTTGATATATATCAAGAAAAGGGTGGGGGATAGAATGCATCCTTGAGGGACTCCAGCGTTAATGTTAAATTTGTTGGAGAGGTGTCCATCGACGGCTACTTGGATTGTTCGTTGTTCAAGAAAACTTTTGATCCAATTCAATAATGAGTTTTGTATGCCGATTGAGGAGAGCTTGGTTAGTAGTCCCTCATGCCACACTCTGTCAAATGCCTTGGAAATGTCAAGAGCGACTGAGCGGGACTCGCCGTGCTTCCCCATGGCCTCCGTCCACAAATGTGTGACTTAAGTCAGAAGGTCGCCGGTGGATCTAAGCTTTCGGAAGCCGTATTGATGATCGCTGATTAGTCCAAATGATTCCAGATATCTTAACAGTTGTTGGTTGACTGCTTTCTCCATAATCTTCGATATTACTGGAACTAGTGCAATCGGGCGGTAATTGGACGGCATCGTCTTCTTACCCTTTTTGGGTACAGCTTGCACTTGAGCAGTTTTCCAGCTTGTTGGAAATGAGCCCTGTTTATACGATGCCGTGAACAGTCTACATACGGGAGGAGTCATTTCGTCTGCACAACGTTTTAGTACTAGGGCTGGAATTCCATCGGGTCCAGAAGCTTTATTGGTGTCTACGCTTTTAAGAATTTTATTTATAATTCGTTGGGGAAACGAAATTTCTTCCATCGATGAATTCACCCTTGGCAAATATGGCGGTGTTTTCCCTTGCGAGTGCAGGCAAAACACCGTTTTTTTTTTGGAGCTTTATAAGAGTAAATATTGAAACTAGCTTCCAAACATTATGAATTTTAACAATACTACTAGGAGTGAGGCCATTAAAAAATAGGTCAGCTTTTTGCCGACTTCCTTATATCATCACATTTCTTTGTTTATTCTGAGAAAAATTTCCAAAATCATGATATTCACCTTTATATATCTTTTAACTGAAACATGACCTTCGAACATTATTTTTATTTCCTGACCAATACGGTCAGTCTCTCAATAGCATCAAGTCTAAAGTCATGCTTTTCGGACAAAAACAATAATGCAGCGGGTTAAATAAATTCGAATATTAGATGACTTGTCTGTTTTAGGCCTTGACTCTTGATTTAAGTTTGAGAGACATGTTTCTAGTATAGGGCAGAAATCATTTTCTAATTTGAAATTATTGTATTTTAACAGAACCGCATTTAGTAAAAGAATGAAAGCGCTTCTATATAAAGAATTAATTTTGAATCGTATTGCAGATGTTGCTTACGGCCCTTATCTGACACTGGTGCAAAATAATCGTCTGCAAGGATACAGAATAGCTGTTGTTTGTGCTCAAACCAATAACTAGTAGTCTTATCTTGATTATCAATAGTTCAAAGTTCTTAAATTTTAATTTAGAATTGAAAAATTAGGTATTAGAAGAAACAGTAAAATATGGTTGTTTTGATATTACCTACTTTAATAAAAATTTTTGCTAAAAATTCAAACCCTAACTTTTTTTCCGGGCTTAATGGTATATTTATATGGTATAACCCACATGTATCATTTTCCCTAAATTTGTTCTTGCACTTATTTTGCTATTTATAATAATTACATTTTTGCAAATTTCTTAAATATGTAAAGAAAATCTACTTTCTAAAAAATTACTAATAAAATAAAGATAGATATCCCTTTTGTTTTTGCAAAATCTGTGAATAAATAGCATCAGATCATATAACTACTAAATTTAAAAGAATCATATTATTAGAGCTATAGCTTTTGCACGAGGTAAGTAATTTTTTACCTATTTGTATATAAGAACTTTATTTATATTGCAATTTTTGGAGAGTTGGTGTGAAGCTCATGTGATCTTTATTCACTTGTTTATATGTCATTCGGTAGTTCGATAGAGCACATTAATTATTGCTAATCATTTATGAATTGACTTACAAACTCTTTTAGAAAATAAAAAATAAATAGTACAATTAAATGATACTCTGTCCAATTTAATCCAACTATTTCATTAGGGATTATAAATCATAAATAGACTTTTATTATATGGAGCTGAACTGAATATTATTAGAAGGATTTCTTGTATATACAAATGTATTATACTCTAAATAGATCTGTTTTAGGGGTTGTGTAAAATAATAAATATCAAAATATTACATATGGATATGCTATATATATTGCAGAAAATTAAAATATTTTTTTAAATATGATCTGATTTGTTTAACTAAACTTCATAAATATCTTCTTCGCAAGGTTGCATGCTAACTATAGAATAATACCACAAATAACTTCAGTATGGCTTTGTTATTTAGACACCATCAGATCACAAATTTATTGAGAAAAAATTGTGTTATTGCTTCTAAACTTTATACAGGGTGTTCATTTGAAAACTTTCCACCACGGATTTATCGAAAATCACTGTTAAAAAAAAAAACGCCGAAATATGGCAAAAGGTTTGTCAAGGGGGACAACTTTCTAACCTAAAATTACTTCACCCCTTTTCACCCTCTGCCCCCCAGGGTCATCCCCTTAAAAATTTTAAATAGCAAGGGGTATCGAGTAATAGCTTGTTTAAAAGGTCTTTCGAAGTCTTTTATTTTGACGTTTGATTTTTTTAAATCGGTCGATTCGTTTTCGAGAAAATTAGAGAAATCTTTGTTTATCTTAATTTGTTCAGATTGAAAACAAAAACTTGAAAATATCAGTTTTTATTTTAATAACTGTTCATAATGTTGCCCGTTTTTGACCAAACCTTGATATAGGCGATGTTCAAATTCCTGACGGACATTTTCAAAAACATGTTGTGGGATATCATGGCAGCTGTCGATGATGCGTTGACGAAGTTCATTTAAACTTTCAGGTTGGGGAGTAAACACAATAGATTTCAAATGACCCCATAGAAAAAAGTCTAACGGCGTTATATCAGGAGATCTAGTAGGCCATTCTATAGGCCCCCTTTGCCCTATCCATTTATCTGGAAGCTCGTCGTCTAGCCATTGCCGAACGGGAAGAACATAGTGAGGAGGAGAGCCGTCTTGCTGGAAATATTTTTCAGCCTCATCAAGTATAGGGTTTCCATCATCATCGATTTGGTTTTCAATGGATTCAGTGATAAGCAGATTGATGGTATTTTCCAACATATCCAAATAAATGTCTCTATTTAAATTTCCATTAATAAATAATGGCACAATCACTTTATTTCCTAAAATGCAGTATAAATAGTATTATCATTAATCGCTTCAGTCATTTTTTGACAAAACTCAACTCGCCTATCGAAATCGTCTTCGGTTAACTCTTGCAATATTTTCATTTTGAATGAATTAAATTTATGAAGTTTGGTAACTGTGTAAACAGAGCCTAATTAAATACCAGTGGCAGCAACAATTTTGCGTAATGAAGTATTAGGATTTATTCCAAAATGACCCAAAACTTAAACTTGAGCGGCCCTATCCAAAATTTGCCGATGATCACGTTTTTTATTTGCAACAGATCCAGTTTCAGTAAACTTAGTAACAAGGTCCAAAACATACCTATGCAAAGTTATCTTCTCCAGATGTCTGGCGTTAAACGTGACGGCAGTTTGCCGAGCACATTGATTTTGGGCACCATAAATTAGAATAATTTCCACTCTTTCGGCTAGTGTTTAAACCATTTTGGAATTAAAATCTTCAATTCAAAAAATTAATTTTCACTATTCCAAGACTGTCACAAATGTAACTGACGGCAAAATAAATTCTTAATTTTCCTTATCAACTATAAATAACTAAGCAGGTATAACAATAAATACAGTTCGCCAAGTATATCTGTGTTGATAAAAAGAATGCGGAAAACATTTCAGGGTGTTATTTAGTTTTTTCCATGTCTAACAATGGCGGCTCCTTCTTAGGGTCAATTGGTCAATGACCCCCCTAAAATAATCTCATAAAAATACCAATTTTATTAAAAATATCTTTTATCTAAAACTTCATTGTGAATTATAAAATTCTCTAAGCAGTCTGTATTGGCAAAACAAATAATAAATATATTACTAACGTCGCGCCTCGCGCTCATCACACAAGCCCGTGGCTGGGCCGTATTTTAAATTGTCCCTATACAGTTCTTATGGCTTATGGAGAAATTCATGTAAAATAGAACAAGGAGGGCAGATTCGCATTTCGTGAGCGGGAGTTACCTTTCAGTTCTATATCGCTAACGTAGTCGACGGCCCGACTGGATGAATGTTTTGTTTTAGTTAGTTACTGTATTTTAAACAAACCATTCGTCTGTGTAAAATTTTGCGGAGTTTCGAAATTGCATTGCGTGGTCATGACGAAAGTAACAGCTCCAATAATCCTGGAATTTTTCTGGGCCTTATCGATTTTGTTTCTGAACTGGGTTTAATGTTTAAAGAACATATTGAAAAAAGTACAGTATTTAAAGGAACATCAAGAACAAGTCAAAACGATATTTTAGAATCAATGTTAGCCATTGTACATACTCATATAATTAAGGAGATTGGCCAGACAAATTTTGTGGCAATTCAAGTAGATGAGACCACAGACAGCTCCAATAAAACCCAGATGATTGTCTGGTATTGTACATGGAAGATTTTGGAAATTTGTTAACCCTCCAGGTACCACAACACAACATTTAACTAATGTAATATTGGAAGAACTTCAATTATTAAAAATTAATAAAGCACCTGAAAAATTGATTGCCCAAAGTCACAATGGTGCATCAGTCATGAGCGGTAAACTGGGAGAAGTACAAAAAGCGGCGAGTCAACATAAACCGTTAAAAATATTTTTCGCAAATTTACACGCATTTTGGTCCTTTTTCGGCCGATCTCCAAAACGTACGGTGGTTCTGGATAGAGTGGTTAAAGTAAGGCTACCTAAAGCTGCACCCACTCGATGGGCTTTCAATACAAAATGTGTTGAAATTGTATACACTTATAAAGATGATTTAAAATCTTGCTTAGAGGAAATTATTGATGAGGAGCAAGATGGTAATAATATAAATCAAGCAACTGGTTTAAAAAGACATTTGAAAGATGAGCTTTTTTTATTTTGGTTAAATTTTTTCCATAATTTAATGCCCCATGTTGATATATTGTTTAAACAATTGCAAATGCGAGATATTGATGTCATATCTGTCAAAAATTATATACTGTCTTTTAATAACAATATCCAAATAATGGAATCAGAAGAACCAAGCACATCAACAGCAAAAAAAAAGAAAAAGTACTACAGCTATAGAGGATCTAAAGCGACAAACTGCACTGGAAATTTGTGATATTATTATATCTGAAATAAATCACAGGTTTGGTTTCAATGATCATCTCATGATTTCACAGTTATTCTACACAGAGAAATTTGAAGCATACACTATCAACTTTCCGCAAAATATTTTAAATATGGTGAAGGTTCATTATCCCAAAGTAAATATTTCCAAACTAAAATCGGAACTTGAAGTCAGTCATATATTGTCGTGAGGATTTTCGCAATAGTGCCGGTGCAGTAGCCATACTTCAGCTTTTTATTAACTTGAATTTGTCTGAAACATTTCCTGAAGCAGTGAAATTATTAATTATTTTGTGCACGCTCCCTATGACAACCGTGGAAAGTGAGAGATGTTTTTCTACTTTAAAAAGAGTAAAAACATTCCTGCATAATACGATGGGACAATCTAGACTTAGTGCCTTGTCTATGTTGAGCATCGAGAAAACGCTTGTCAAAAGCATTCCAAATTTCAATGAGAAGGTCACAGACTATTTTGCAGAACTAAAGGATAGGAGAATTGACTTAAAATATTAAAATATTTAAGATAAGTTTCATTTTAATAAATTTACAATTTATTATATAAATATTCCGATGCTATAAATATGCTAAAAGATCTTTCAAATACTTTAAAAAATCAATAGTTTGATTAATGTTTTATTAGAGTAAATTATAAGTTTTCAAACCAAAATGACCCCCCTGAAGATTGACCCACGAGCCGCCACTGATGTCTAATCTTCGGAATTGCTCTTTATGTTGGTAGTTTCCGTTTTAAGTTATAAACGAATTGTAGATTTGGCAAACCCTAACGGGCAACATTTTGGACACTTATTGAAATAAAAACTTATATATTCATGTTTTTGTTTTCTATCTGAACAAATTAAGATAAACAAAGATTTTTCTAATTGTCTCGAAAACGAATCGACCGATATAAAAAAAATCAAACGTCAAAATAAAAGACTTCGAAAGACCTTTTAAACAAGCTATTACTGGGTATCCCTTGCCATTTAAAAATTTTAAGGGGATGACTCTGGGGGGCAGAGGGTGAAAGGGGGTGAAGTAATTTTAGGTTAGAAAGTTGTCCCTCTTGACAAACCTTTTGAAGCATTTCGGTTTTTTTTTTAAACAGTGGATTTCGATAAATCCGTCGTAAGTTTTCAAATGAACACCCTGTGTACATTTAAAAGAACTTAACAATTTTACCCTTAAAAATTTTCTCAATCATATGCTGATTAAATATTCAATACCACAAAGAATAACAAATACATTTGCTATTAAGATTCATAAAACTAATTAAACCAACTATTCGTTAGTTACTAAAATTTGTATTGAAATTAATGTTAAAATTAGTTTGTGTCAGTTCAAGAATATCTAAGTAGGTAACATTTCAGTAACTTGACTTGATTTTATTTATTTGTTCTATTTTAATTTTGAATAGGTAGATCGCAATAGCTTAAAAATTATGCTGTTTGATTCTGACCACAATTGAAAAGGAAACGTGAAAAAGAAGAATTAGCTAAAAGGACTAGTGGCTTACTTTAAAAAGATATAATATAAACTGCTTTCATTTCAAAACAAAAAACCACCCTTAATAAATTCTTAAAAGAAAACACGCCAATTAAGATATAAAGGAGGTCGTTAAATTTTATTTTATAATAGTTCTGTAAATTACCTTCTCACCTCCAGCTAACCTCACTTTGATATGTCGAATAGGAACCTCCATCATGTAGCACATTATTGTAAGCAGCACTAAAATCTCTATTCAATAGTACCAAAAAGATTAAATCGGTTGACGTACCAGCGAATAGAGACCAAAAATATCTAGGAATAATAGATATTTTATCGACCTCAAACTTTGGTATTTCAAATGTCTATCTTAAGTGTGATACATCATTTTAAGGGGCATACAATTTCCTTTATAACCAATTCGAAAAAAATTAAATTGGTTGACGTATAAGCGAATAGTAAGCTAAAATGTGTGTCCAACATTATCTATCCCCAAAGTTGCAGAGTTAACTAATATTTCAACAGGTTTTGTTCCCAAAATTTTGAAAAAAGAAATAAGTTTTTTCCCGATAAAATTCAAAACCCTTTACAACTAGGAGAAGACGATTTTGACAGGAGAATTGAATTTGTCAAATTTCAAATCATATTTAGTCTCTTGAAAAAATTAATGTATGGGTGGAATTTATGGTCAACATCATCGGGTCATTTTTTTGAAAGAAAATTTTACTGGACAAATTTATTTAGACCTCGAAAATACAATATATCCTTTAATCGTCCAATCTTTGGAAAACCAAGTGAACAAAAATGATGCTGTGATACTAAACGAAAATAATTTGGATTTTCAATAAGATGAAGATCTTGCGCACTACGCTTTAACAGTTCAAGAGTGGCTTAATGTGGATTGACAGGCGTGGTGCAATTGAATGGCCTGTATGGTCGCCAGACTTAACATCATTAGATTTTTTCCTTTAGGGGTATTTAAAAAGCAATCTTTATAAAACCCTACCTAAAAATATTAATGATTTAAAGGACCAAATTACTCGCGAATGTTGGGATATTAGCGGACAAACACTTGCAAATATTCGTGAGGAATTTCAAAATAGACTTTATTATTGTCTTGTGAATAACGGAGCATATTTTGAGCATATAATAAAATAAAGTCTGTAAACTGATTACATTGTCTATTTTTTAAAACATTTTTTACACCTTTACTGTTTATAAGTCTATAAACTTACATTCTTTATACACTGTTGGGTGATAGATCGTATTCCCTTTAAAATCGTGTATCTCACTATAGGATAGCCATTTGACATACCAAAGTATGACGTCGAAAAAATATTCATTATTACCAGATTTTTCACTCACTATTCGCTGGTACATCAGTCGATTAAATTTTTTTTGGCACTGTTGAATAGGTATTTTATTGCTGTTTATAATGATGTGTTACAGGATGGGGGTTCCTATGTGACATATCAGAGTGAGGTTAACTGGAGGGAAGGAAGTGATTGACAGAACTTTGTCTCTATCTTTAAATTTCTTCTAACTACCTGATTGCAGGAGTTTGTATAACCTTTTATCTGCATGATATTAAACTGCTTGTCAATGTGGCTAATACTACTAATTTATAAAGCTAGATGTTAATTTTTTGACTGATTTCCTAGTTGCTACCACATAGTATGATGCATCTACCCAAGGTAGATTTTGCCTTAAGGATTTACCAACTTTTTGCTTGTATTATTTAAGACCAGCGCAACTTTTATGGTTACTGCGTTTGCTTTCGACTATTATTGCCAAGTCTTTAAAGCCGAGGCAGGATCTTATGATTTTCATTCTTTCTAGAAGATCTTGTAAGAGAGTTACTCTGTATGAGAGAGATGAATCGCTTTCCTGGGGGCAACCTTGCATCACTCTTGCTACTCTACTGTGTAATTATGTAGATTTATACAAATTTTCCATTTTCTTCAGCCAGTTAAATAACTTAAAAAGGTATTTCAATCCAGTTACAAAGAGTAATTAAAAAAGTGTAAGAAAGTTCCCAAGGCGATTTCTCTATCATCAAATTGAGCAAATTTCAAAATTCAAAAAGAGCATCTTACATCGTTTATGGCCGTAAAGCGTAAGAAGGTGAGATGTCAGGGATCTTTCTTAAGTACTCTACCTACCTATTGTAACGAAATTCGGGCACACACTTTTATTGTCAACGTCAAAAGCACTAACCTAACTTGCCTTGACTGTCGTTTAATTGTTTCCAAGGTAAAAACTGACTAAACAATTAAAACTGAATGAATTGTCACGAAGCGCGTCCTTTTTAAAACCTGATGGAACAGTTTTGAAATATTTAGAATTATCTTCATTGTTTTTGCCCAAAGAGACCAATAATTTTAGGAGAATACTGACAGTCAAAGCAAGCAAGTATACAAATTCTAGAAAATTAGAACTACAGGGATTTACAATAATATAACCTAAATAACCTAAATTGGGGCCAAAATAGGGCTCTCGAACAAGATGAACTACTTAAAAACTAAACCCTATAGATGAAAATAATAAACCAAACGTAAGTAGAACCCTAAAGAAACCCTCAAACGAATCAATTTTAACTACAGAATACTAATAAAATTGTACAAAAACTAGCAGAATAATTAACGTATTTACATTTTCATAATACTATAAACAACTTTTTCCAATCTCTCAGATCTTTATGGTTTTGGATTTATTATAAAGTTCCGCCTATTTTTGACAAATATATTACAAAGGCTTTTCGCGGTAAACTTCGGATATCTGCAGCAGGTGTGTCATGATGCGCCATGCACATATATCGAAGGGCACCTTTCCACAGGGAAAATAGTAAATGGATAAGATAGCTCTCAGCATTTTCCTAATACAAATACCATATCAAAGATAGAGTTATGTTAGAGCAAAGTCCAAAGACCTATTGACTTCCCTATCGAGTTCCTGAGTTATTTTCAGCAAAACAAGACATTTGCCTATCAGCGGTATATTCTCTTTACAAAATATTAAAATTTCATTTATGTTTTACATTGTGTATTTCCTAGGGTTTATATTGAGTTTAAAACTACATTAACAATAACTAGTTTATATAGTTATAAACTTGAACCGCAAAACCAATTTATTTTCCGAATATTATTCTGTATCCATCATTAAAAGTTTAAATAAGCCTTTACAAGAAATGATAAACTGCTAATTGAAATGTTGGCGGAGTTCTTTAAATTTGCTATCATCGGGTCATGTCTTTTTATTGCCGGAACACAGGTCCGTTCAACTTCGTAAAAATGCAAAAAAGTGCTTTCAGCACTTCGCTAATCGTAAAAAGCAGATTAAAGCCCCCGTAAAGCCTTCGTGTTTTCCCATAAATGTTTGTCCGGGACGATTTATTTTTTAAACGTGTGATGTTTGACAATAAATTTTAAAATATACTGGTGGACTTAAGACATCTACTTATTATTGCTTAAAAGCAGATAATTTGTAAGCATTTAATGTTGTATTTAAAAAAAAATCTCCAAATGTGTGAAAATATTTTGTCGCTGCTATTGCTTTCTTTTTTCACCTTTGCAGGGCTGGGCCTTATAGCTATATAAAATATTTTTATTCAAATGAAGATATAACTCGACATTTCTCTATAGTTACCATAATAAAGCCATATTATTTTATTTTAATAATCGTACAAAGAAAAGCAAATAAACACAAATTATTTCAAAATCGTTCTACACAAAATAGCATTTGCGATTTTGTTCTTATTAAAATTTAAAGGATGTTCACGTTCAATTAAAATGATGCCTAATCTATCAAATTTTTCATAGAAAATTTTAAATCCTATAAACTTTAAATCCTAAAAACTTTCTTATGAAATATTGATCATTTTTGCACTATTTTTATGAAGTAATAAATGTTCACTCTACTGATACAACAATAGCTGGAAGTGGTAGAGGCATTTGTGGAGCTGCGAAGATATTAGGAGAGTTATAAATTTTTAACCAATAGAAACGTGAAATGAATATGCGGTCAAGTAACTTGTGAGAACCTGATTTGTTGTACAGCTGTACTAGAGATCGTTAAAAGCTTATGGTTTTAAAGGTCTTTTTATTCTAGTTACAACCGCCAAGTTTGAAATTGCTAACTTAAATTTTCGCAGTATGACAGATTGTCAAAGATTTTAAAACAATACAATTGTTTAATACTTTTAGCGCTAGTTTTTAGAGGTTCTTGATTTACAAAACAAAAACGCTCGCACACGGCGATTTTTGATTTTAGAAAAACGATTTTATGTTTAAATTTTTAATCCCACAACTTTAACTCCTTAGCGGGGGCGACATTCACCTTATTTTTTTAATGGTAAGGGGTGTGTTATGATAAATCTTTTGCAAGGGCATTCAATTTTTTTTACAATGGGTGAAATGCATAAAAAGTAGTAGTAAAGTATTTACTTTGTAGCATTTGCTTTTACATAAAAGTATCTAATTCGAATATGAAGTAAATACTACTCTGTACGGGCCCAACAGAAGTACCTACTACTTAAGAGAAAAGTATCTACTAGTGTCGCAGTAAGTGCGTGTCAAAGTTCTCAAAATTGACAAGACACTTGTCAAAACTCGTTTTTCTATCAGTGCGTCTATTAGTATTAAGTGTGTTCGTGTAATTCTGTTCGGATTCAAACTTTTTAAAAGTTCAGTGATTATAATACTGGTTTAATTATGAGTGATTCTTTAGATTCCGATGCAACAAAAGAGCTAGGACATGACTGATAAAAAGATGACACCAAAAATAACCTAAAAATGAAAAAGAAGATGCACTAAAAAAAGTAACAACTGGTTTTAGTAAAATAATGGGAAAAAACCTAGCTACAAAACAAATTTTGAAAAAGTTTAATAACATGAAAATAAAAGTTAAGAAAATAGTTGACTTTAAAAAAACTGGAAATAAAAAAATTGTACTGAAGGAATGGCAAAAAAAATTCTACGACTTATGGAATGTAGGAGAAAACCCAGTTCTACACAGAGTACCAGGTGCATGTCAGGCCGGTGTAAGCAATAAGATTGATGTTTCCTTCCAAAACAGTAAAGATGACTTCCTCAGTTCTAAATCTGGCTCCAAACAAGTTAAAGCCATTACACCTAAAGGTTGTAAAGCAGCTGATAAGGAGGAGACACTTATTCAACTACAAAAGACCTGTCTACGAAAACAAATTGAAGCTGCCGAAGTCCAAATTTCTGCTTCTCGAGTTCAACAGTCTTCAGCCGAAGCTCAGGAACGGGCCGCGATTGCATTGGTAAATTTTGCCAAAGCTGGTGGGCAGTTAGTTGACCATTTAATTAGGCGGGACATGTTGGATTATTAACATGAATATAAAATCTACGTATGAACCCATAATTTAAATATAATATGAGGTGTAGTATCCATTTATTTCTTTTATAGTTTGATATTTTGTCACAAACTTAAAATTGAAATAATTAGTTTATTTAGTTGTTGCTTTTTTATACTTAGTTAATTATTAAACATTTCATAAGTTACCTATTTAGTATATAATTATCATAATAATAATAATAATAACTTATAAATAATTTACCTAATAGTTAATTAATTATTAGGTATGTTAGTTATCATTACGAAATAAAAACTCAGCAACTTCATTTCTGCGCTGTGTACCTTGATTTCGAATTTGTGCTTGATTACCCTCTGGCATTAGTTCATTGGGATGCTGAACTTCCATCTCAATTCGATCAAAATCATGGTATGGATCTTATAGATATTTAGCTATATTGTGAAGTATAAATGCACTCACAATATGTTCCGGAATGTTTTCAGTTTTTAGGCGAAAAGTATACTGGAGCATTGGAAAACGCCGTTTTAACTGACCAAAGCAGCGCTCTATGACACATCGTTCCTTTGCATGGATTAAATTATAATTTTCTTGCATTGGTGTAGTTGGATTTTTATATGGTGTCAATAACCACGGGGCAACACCATATCCTTCATCACCTAATAAAGCTACTTTGTGCACATTATTATACACAATTCCATGCACTATGGAGTTTCGCCAAATTCGACTATCGTGTACGGAGCCTGGCCAAGGTGTATCCACACTTGTAAACATTTCTCGGGCATTACAAGTAGCTTGAACATTTAATTACCCTTTTCTATTCACGTATTCATCACCGTGAATAGATGGTTTTGTTATTTTTACATAGGTACAGTCAATAACACCTATAACCCTGGGCATTCGCTCACCACGTGCTCCCTCATTAATAGCAACTCTAAGCAATGCGTTAGTGTTGAGAAACTTTATCCAATTGTTTCTTTTTGAATAAATTGCTTTAGATACCGTGGCTAAGGTTCTGGAAACAGGGCTTTGATTGACGTCTAGATCAACACCAACTCCTTGCTGAAATCCAGGATCTCCTGTAAGAAAAGTTATTTACATTTTTCAAATTACAAAGTTAATTTACTAGAAACACCTAAACTTCTCAAAAAAACCTCCATTTTCCGAGTCGGTGACAGGGCTCCACCCCTTGTTTCCACCGGTTCATTATCATATTGGAGAAAATAATGTCCAAGCCATTCTACATTTTCTCTGTTAAATCTAAGATATCAAAGCGTGGATGATTGGGATAGAAAAATCTATTAAATTTATGGTAATTACCTAAATAATTTTCGATATAAATCGTCATTATTGTATTCTCTTCTTTGTTTGTATACTTTTTGACGATGCACATCCATAAAAACTGCAATTTTTTACTAAAACACTTTGATTGCTGGGGCCGAAGTTTGTCAAACACCAACTTCATTTAAACTGTAGTAAATACTACTATAACTAGTAGATACTTCCAAAGCATAGCACCTTCTTCTATGTATCGCGTACATAGTAGTATATGCTACAGAGAGTAGTAAATGCTTCATTACTGCAGTATAAACTTTAGAAATGTAGTACATACTTGAAGCATTAACATATACTACTTTTTATGCATTCCACCCAATAACGCTTGATTTTTTAAATTTGAGCTGCGGGTTCTAGAGAAATCTAATTTAATTTTATTGATTAGTACTTACGCATTAGTTTATTAAATGTTGAAAATGTCTGCCGTTTACCTCCATACAATAAGTATAGAGACATTGTGAAGAATACCGGTGTTATTTGTTGGCATTCATAAATGATGTGGTTCTGAAAATCTTTTAACGATTCAGGTTGGGTGGCGTAAATTTTCATTTTCAGATGTCCCCACAAAAAGAAATCAAGAGGAGATAAATCGAGTGATCTCTCATCTACCATGAAACGTTTTATTCAGAAACTGCCGTACTGGTAATGCATAGTGGGAAGGAGCCTTGCTGAAATATCGCATTTTCTTCAAGGTAGCGTTGGTCGTTTTCCATAATTTCAATCAATGCTGAATAAACGGCATTCTTCAAAAGTACGTATCTCCATTTAAATTTCCCGGTAAGAAAAATTGTTCAATTATGTGATCACCAAAAATACCAACCCAAACGTTTGTTCTTAAAGGTGTATGAACCTTATGTTAGATCCTTGGATTCGTATCGGACCAGTATCGACAATTATGACAATTCAGAGTGCCATTGAAAAAATATGAACATTCGTCTGAGAAGCAAATATTTAAAAGATAGTTGGGATTATTTAAAATTAGTTTGGACATTATTTCACAAAACTATAAACGGTGGTCATTATCAAATTTATTTTCAATTCTTGTAAAAGTTGTATTTTATATGGGTGCCATTTATTATGTTCTATAATTCTATGTATAGTGGTTCACGAGATTGCCGTTACATGAGAAAGTTTTCTGGTACTTAATCTACTTCATACTAACTTGACCGAGAACACGGACTTCTACTGCCTCATTTCTCACTGGATTTTCAATATTCCGTTTTTTATTTGGCACCGAACCTTTCCCGAAACCCGAACCGAAGTTTTCCGAAATTTTGCCAATAACTCTAGGATGTAACCATGATGTACGTGTTTATCTGCATGTTTCTCAATAAACAAAGTTGCCGTTAGTCCTGCACATTGATTTTTTATAAAGTATAATTCAATAACTTCCACTTTTTCCCAATAGAATAAACCATTTTTATCAAATCGAAAGAAAAGCACAGAAATAACTAAATCACATCAACTTATTTACTGAAGATAAATTCGGATTGTTGTCTGATGTTTGATAGTTTAAATATATAGCTGACATCCAGTAAAATATTTAAAATTTCATTGCTTGGCGATGCGCAAAAATTTTAAAAACAAAGCGCTATTGTAAAGAAAAATTTTTAAAAGATGTATTACAGCACACCCCTTCTTTTTTCTCCGAAGTTAAAAAATCATTTTTCTAAAATTAAAAATAATCGACGGGTGCGAGCGTTTTTATTTTCTTAATCAAGAACCTCTAAAAACTAGCGCTAAAAGTATTAAACAATAGTATTGTTTCAAAATCTGTGACAAGCTGTAATACTGCGAAAACTCAAGTTAGCAGTTGTAACTACACACCCCACAAAAATTATCGCATCACTTATTATTTCTTAAACATTTTAATTTTTTTGCCTGTTTTTTTAAATTTTATTGATATTGATAATTAAATCACCAAATAATACGACTTTTGCAACATTTATTTATCAATCAGTTCAATCTACAGAGGACAAACATTTTGATTTACCAAAACATACAAAAATCAAAAAAATTGTACAAAACATGTATACAAAAAAAAATTAACTTTATTTAAGCCAATGAATTTTTAATAGCGTGTGTTACTGCCTCTGGCTTTAATTACAGCCTCCATTCGAAGGCTTCTAAACAGATTCTGTAGGTATTCTTGCGGCACGTTTGCCCAGAAGTCAAAAAGAACATTTTGAAGATCATCTAGTGTTCTTATTGGTGCTGGATGTTGCTGAATTTGCCATCCTAGATGTTCCCAGACATGTTCTATCGGATTCGGAAGAGGTCCGGGCTACGTGCGGGCCAATTTAGGGTGGGTATCTCGACCTCCTCTGAGTATTGCCGAACAACTCTAGCAGCGTGTGGACGAGCATTATTATGCATTAGCACAGAATTATCACCGATATATGGCATATAGGGCACTACATGGGGTTCTAGGATATCGGTTATGTACCTGTCAGCATTTAGTCTTCCATCATTTAGTAATACTAGCTCCGTACGACCCTCAAAAGAAATTCCTCCCCAAACCATGATAGAGCCACCACCAAAGCTTTCAGTTTGACAAAAATTAACCTGATCGTACCGTTCACCACGTCGCCTATATACTGGTACACGCCTAAAATATTGGACCAATCTTGAATATTGCAATTTGCGTGTTCTCTAGCAAATTGCAATCTTACTACTCGATGTTCTCTGGTAAGACGTGGACCTCTAGCTGGCACTCTGGCTCGTAAACCTGCTTCTCTCAGCCTATTTCGAACTGTCTGTAGGCTTATTCGGACATTAGGAGCAGCCAACAGATCTGTTTGCAGTCTTCTAGAGGTGGTATGCCTAATTCTTAAAGCCGTTAACCTTAAGTAACGATCATCTACTGCCGAAGTTACCCTTCTGCGGCCTTGTCCGGGTCGTCTGGATAGTTGTCCTGTTTCTTCGTAGCGATTAACAACTCTGGATATGGTCCTTTGTTGAACTCCCATTATCCGAGCGACGTATCTTTGACTGCGGCCATCTTCTATAAGCGCAATGATTTTAGCGGCTTCTTTATTAGTCACATGTCTTGTTAAACGTTCAGGCACATCCATTATTAACAATAAATTTAAATTTTCACTTTAGAATAACACTATTTGCTTAGAATGTTTTCGATCTCAATGCATTCGCCAACACAGGAATAATCTACGCGAGCATTTTTGCTTAAAAAAAATATGTAAGAAATTCCGATCATTTTTTGTCCATGATAAGAAACCAGAAATATCTTTTAAGTTGATACATATACAGATTGTCCCAAAAAATGTTAAAAATATCTTAAAATACTAGTGATGCGATAATTTTTGTGGGGTGTGTAGAATAAAAGGACTTTTAAAATAAGCTGACCACTTGACCTTCACTTCTATTTAATATTTTGAGAATGGTTCAACCCCCGCCAAGGGGTTGATGTTAACGGGTTGAAGTATTAATAAAAATTGTCGCCCTAAAATGAAAAATCCACGGGCTATGGAATATCTGGTTGGGGTAGCGTTTGGTAATGCTCTCTCAAAAATTTAGATATCCGCACTGAATTGCACTAGCAAACGACCATGTACTGCACAAACTAAAGCAACAGTTTGTTTTTTCTATATAAAAAATGGTTGTATTTATTTTAAAATAAATAATATTATGTCATATGATAGGCATCCCTGTTTGTTTGTGTGTGTTGTTTTAGTGACCCAGGCAATTTTTTTAATTTTTAAGGGTTTATTTGGATAAATGGTCAAAAAAAAATACAAGCTTTTTAGATTTTTTCTTTAATTGCCAACGTTTCGGCCTATATTAGACCTTCTTTATTTCCTCTTTGATCCCTGTTATGTTCTTTTGGGATTTCCTACTAGTTGACCAATATTAATGCATATCCTTTATGACTTAGTAGCTGTCTTAATACATAATTTCGTGTTCTTTACCTTCGAGAGCGTAAAACATTTAAGCGTATAAAGTATAAACATTTTTTTTGAAACACTTGGTTTTCATGGTAAGCTATGATGCTTTCCTTAATATCCTATATTTTGCCCTAGTTTCTGACGAGCTAGACCGGACCTTAATCTTTGCTATTATTTTTTTGGCATCAGAAATGGGGTCGTAGATACTTCGTAAATGGGCTGATATCAATACGGCCTCATTTAGCGATGGAGAGATTAGGATTCGGAGAAGCCATAAGAGAAGAGTATTTTCTTACTCGACCAGCTTCCAGTAACCCCTGATAAAGATGTCTAGCTATCTAAATATTATGTATGTTTATATCAATAATAATTATAATATCTTTAGAAAGTTAAAGAGTTATGTAATCTCAAGACTATCATCACTATAAACTGACACTTTATTAATTTAACTTTATTAAATGTTATTTCAACTGTTGACCACCAACAAATACGTCTCGTAGAAAAATAACAATGATACCTATTTCGGGTTATTACAGCATTAACTTATTTAATTTAAACTGCGTTAGGAATAATTCGCTTCGACCTTCAATCGGATGTTTAACTTTAAACCACACATACGACGAAATTAAATTTATGTGGTCACGCCCCCGCTTTTCCGACGATTTGAAGATTAAATAATGATGTTTCAAGGTGTGTGCGTCCATGGCAAAGTCGTAAATATCTACATTCCATTACATGGTAAATAGGTTTTTTATTTCAATTTTGTCAGTAATTGTTAGATGTATAAAAATATTTTTTTAGTATACTTTTGCTCGACTTGAAGTCAAATAGCAGTCAAGTATCAAATTAAGCCAAGTGTAATTTATTTATAATGGAGCTTAAATAATTGGATACGGTAATATATTTGATTGGTACTTAAATCTGCACTGGTGAGAGTGTGTTTTGTTATAATATTAGCCAATGTGTAAGAATAAACCTTCAATGCTGACTTTACAGCCGTGCTTTGTAAAAATGTTTAACCTCAATTATATATCCTTAGGATACATTTTAATATGTTGTGGAAAAATAATAAAAAATCGCAAAAAGGTTCAGCAACGTGGTGCAGTCAGTTAAGTAATAAATATTACATGGGCGAAATCTTTTAATTTCATTAGAATTTTCGTTATACAGTGGTGGCCAAAAAAATAAGAGTCCCTGATTTTATTGAATATTCCTAATAATATATTGTGCTACATAGCGAAAAAAATAATAACGATTTCATATTTATTATCACATATGCGATTAGTGATAAAAAAATAAATACACGTTATTCTTTGCCAGTTTAATTTGTAATTATAAATAAATAATTTATTTCTTACACGTTTTATGGGGGACAAAAAAATAAGAGTATTTTTCAAAAATGGCCATAAAAAATTATAATTACAATGTACCGCAAAACAAATGATAGCATTAGATAAGTAAGTCAGTACTTGGTAGAATAACCAATATTTTTGAGAACGGCTGCGCATCTTCGTGGCATCGAATCGATCAACTTTTGGCATGTTTCAACTGGAATGGAATACTAAGCCTCATGAACTTCATTCCATAAATCTTGCTTATTTTTTGTTTTTTAACATGCTACTCGGTTTTTCAGCTCCTTCCAAAGGTTTTCAATAGGATTAAGGTCAGGCGATTATGATGGCCATTCCAGAACTAAAACTCTATTTTGTCTAAATCATTGTTTAACAATCCGTGCCCGTATGTTTAGGGTCGTTATCTTGTTGATACACCCACCTTATAGTTATGTTTTTTTCGGCATATGGTAGCCATGACTCTATCCAAGATATCCAAATAATTTTTTTTGATATGGTCTCTTTAATCCAGAATATGGACCTACTCCATTAGGAAAAACAGCCCCATAGTTTGATATTTCCACCTCCATGTTTAACTATGCCTATTGTGTTTCTAGGATTATATTCTTGATTCTTCCTCCTTCTAATAAATCATCTTCCATCTGATCTGAATAAGTTGATCTTCATCTCATCACTAAAAAGAATGTTGCATCAATTTCTTTGAAAATTTCCATTAAAATTATTCTTAATAAATGCCAGTCTTTGTTTTATATTCTTTTTGCGTATAAATGAGACTTTTCTGGCCACTCGACCATATAGTTTTTGGTCTTGCAAACGCCTTCTTATCGTCCTTGTGCTAATACTTAGGCTTAAGTTTCGTTTTATAGAGGTAGATGTTGAAAAAGGTTGTTTGCTGACTTCGCGTACAATAAGCTTATCAGTCTTTAGTGTAGTTTTTCTTGGATGGCCTCGATTTTCAGGAACATTTTTTGTTTTATTTTGTGTTTTTAAAACTCAGAAGATTACACAAGATTTTTTAACAGCACATTTGCAATAAATTCATAGGATTTATTTTGACTCTCCAATTGTAAAATTAGACGCCTTTCTTCGGGGCTACAATGCTTTGCGCGATACATATTTACCAACGCGATGCAAAGATCTTGTTGAAATTGACTTGTATTTATGGAAAATATCAAAACCAAAGCTTTTATTGGAATAAACAAAGACCAAATAGTTACAATAAAGAAATACACTTATTTTTTTTGTCCACAAGATTTTTAAACAATAATGAAAAAAAATTGCTTTTAAAATATAAGGCATTTTTGGTTTATTTATGAATTTTACCAAGTAAACAGATTAAATGCTGGAAGAAAATGTGTAGTATTTTATTTTCAAAGTCCAACATACAGGGTGTTCATTTGAAAATTTCCCACCACGGATTTATCGAAAACCACTATTTAAAAAAAAAACCCGAAATACGTCAAAAGGTTTGTCAAGGGGGACAACTTTCTAACCTAAAATTACTTTACCCCCTTTCACCCTCTGCCCCCCAGGGTCATCCCCTTAAAAAGTTTAAATGGCAAGGGGCATCGAGTAATAGCTTGTTTAAAAGATCTTTCGAAGTCTTTTATTTTGACGTTTGATTTTTTTAAATCGGTCGATTTGTTTTCGAGAAAATTAGGAAAATCTTTGTTTATCTTAATTTATCCAGATAGAAAACAAAAACATGAAAATATCAGTTTTTATTTCAATAAGTGTTCAAAATGTTGCCTGTTTTTGGCCAAACAATGATATAGGCGATGTTCAAATTCCTGACGGACATTTTCAAAAACATGTTGTGGGAAATCATGGCAGCTGTCGATGATGCGTTGACGAAGTTCATCCAAACTTTCAGGTTGGGGAGTAAACACAATAGATTTCAAATGACCCCATAGAAAAAAGTCTAATGGTGTTATATCAGGAGATCTAGCAGGCCATTCTATAGGCCCCCTTCGCCCTATCCATTTATCTGGAAACTTGTCGTCTGAAATATATTTCCTGCAAGACGGCGCTCCTCCTCACTATGTTCTTCCCGTTCGGCAACGACTTTTTTCTATGGGGTCATTTGAAATCTATTGTGTTTGTTTACTCCCCAACCTGAAAGTTTGGATGAACTTCGTCAACGCATCAAGCACGTCAAGTTTTCAAATGAACACCCTGCATAGGGAAGCTAATTCAGTTTGATTTGAAATTTGATATGCACTCTTATTTTTTTTTGCCACAACTGTATAGGTATACCAGCAAATTGAATATAATAATATACGTTAAGAGGCCAATGAATTCTAAAAAAATTCCTTTAACCTTTCTTTTCATTATCAATGGAAGCAGAGTTTTTATTGAGATCCTCTTGGGTTAAACTATTACGAAACAAAGGTAAGAACACAAAGTCACGATCCCACCAAATCCATACAATTTAAAAAAGTTTTTTTTTCTAAAGCTACATGTGTTTCGCTCCTATTGGAGCATCATCAGGCCAAAAAATTTGTATGGATTTGGTGGGACCGTGACTTTGTGTTCTTACCTTTGTTTTGTTTTTGCTTGGTCTCTTAAAGAAAAATGGATGATACGTTTCTATTAGACTATTACGTATAGAATGTTATGAAAATACGAATAAATATGAAATCGATCAAAGCTGGAATATTCTGGCATTTTCTTTTGGTCGAAAGAGTCAAGAATGTGACCATATTATAATATTGAAACTTTTCTAAGAAAGGCTCTATGATTGCATAAAATTTCAGTTTTATCCTTTTTCGTGGTGCCATCTCTATTATCGATTAAAGTTACCGTATTTTGTTTGTTTATAACAATTGAAAGAAGTGAGTTTCGAGCAGATCATCGCACATCTGCTCCTGTATTTGTAACTGTCTACAATTGGTTAAACAAGTTTAAACGTGGCTGTTCATTTAAAAAAGACCAATCTGGTTCAAGACGCCCAGTGGAAGTAACTAAAGCGAACTTTTCAATTTAAAAATACAGGGAGGTTCATTTAAAAAAACGTAAATTTATTTTTTATCTCAAAATCCTAAACGATTACAATAAAACAGATAACATAATCGTGTTGTCCAAAAAACCCCTATCAAATCCAGTTTTTACTTTTATATTATGTTAAATAGCAACGTAGATGTAAAGGGGATCCCAAAACTGGAAATTTTTAAAATCGCTCTGTAGATTAAAAATTATGACAGCAGATGTCAAATTTTTGACAATGACATATTTTATAAAAGAGTAGCACAGTAATAAGAAAACCGCATGGCTCTATCTTCTATAACAACCGAGATAAACTACAACAGTATCCAAATTTCGACACCCAGTACTATTGCATAAATAATGAGGAGGTTATTTAGCAAAAAAATGCCTATTTTACAGTACTTTCAAAATCCAATTGTTTGTAAGGCATAAAAAAAATAAAAACAGCTTGAAACATTTTTAGAACTCAAAGGAAATTACGTTAAAAAATAATTTAAAAGAATTCTAAACTTTTTCTCAGCTTAAATTTCCCTCGTGTCCTCCATAGATCTGAAAAAAAAACCCGAAATACAAAACCAGATTTCCTTGTAAATACAGCATTGATATTGCCAAAGACCAAAGAACAAAAATTTTAAAAACTCATGTAATGACTTTATTTCGTGTTTCATGTGAAAGGTGATAAGTTTCTTTCTCATAAAGCTCACTATAACTTCCCGTAATTAAAGAAACTACTTAAATCTGGTATAATTCAATAAAGCGCTCATAAAGAAATAAGTTAATGATGATCGCCAAAAGGTAAAACTTCGTCTCATAAATTAATGATAATCACCAGCATGCAGGGCGAAACCTGATATCATAAAAAATATATTTTTTTTACCCTACGGTGTTAAATGTTAAGAAAAGATTTTTTGTATATCTTTAAAAGTATTCAAATTTTTTAAAGTTTTAAACAGCATTATTATCAAAATACGTTGCTGTACAATAATCTGGTTAGATTTTTGTAAAGATAGATAACCGTAAAATACATGGTCAACCGATAATGTATATTTTACGGTTTCCGAGATCGTAATAATCGATTTCTTGGAATATTATATACATATTAGAATAAGGTTGTTTGTTTTGATAAGCTAAATAATTTCCAGAATTTTCTCATGGTCACTTTTATAATAACAAAACATTATGGCCATATGTACAGGTCCTGAGATACAGCCGCTTACCTCGCTTATTTGCCGACCCTGTAGAACCCTGTATTTTTATTCAAACTAAATTCTTAAGAGCCTTTGGTAAATGTTTTGTTTTTATTATCTGGTGACACAACATAAGGTCGAATTTATTGTCACTGTTAAAGTCATTTAATTTAGTTCAAACCATATACAAAAATACCAGAACAATAAAAACATGTGCAAGTTGTATAGACAATATTTTCACCAATGCAGAATATATTGAAACACTGGCTTTTGAACAATTTATGTCGGATCATACAGCTCAGAAAATAAGCTTTGAAATAGCTTGTTTAAATAAAAACCCTTTACAATATAAACGTATCTTTTCACGAGAAAACAAGGCTAATTTTTGAGTAGTTTAAAGGAGCAGGATTGGGCACGGGTATACTGTTGTAATGTTCAAAGTGTAAATATTCAATGGAACATATTTGTGAATAATTTTAAGAGCCTGTTTAACCAAGTTTTCCTCTTAGGCAACTACAGTGTTTCTAATTATTATGTAATTTGAAATAAAGATATTATTTTTATTATTATTAATATTACTATTATTATTATTATTATTATTATTATTATTATTATTATTATTATTACTATTATTATTATTATTATTATTATTATTATTATTATTATTATTATTATTATTATTATTATTATTATTATTATTATTATTAATATTATTATTTTTCTGTTTTAGCTCGCTGATAGCGGTGTTGTCAATTTTATCGGCCTGAAGGCAAGATGAATTTTGCTATGGTAGATTTAGGAACTTTTGAACAATGTTGCATGTATTCAGTATAACAGATTTCTGTATAGTGACAATCGTCCAGGAGGAAAGACCCAATGCGTTAAGGTTTTTGGACAGTGTTAAAGGGACAATTCCAGTGGATGAAATAACTAGAGGGTGTATATATATACATTATCTTGCCTCCATTGTTGTTTTATCTCGTGAGCCAGATCTGCGTATTTAGCACGTTTAGTGTGTGTCGTTTCTAGGACATTATTGGTATTTGGCACTGCTATGTCAATTAGAAAGGTTTTCTTTTGGGTTTTGTTTATTAAGATTATATCTGGTCTGTTTGAAGTCAGCGTTCTATCGGTCAAACCAGTTCTGTCCCAGTAGAGGCGAAAGTCGTCATTTTCAATTACAGTTTTTGGTTTGTACGTAATAGGGGCAAGTTTCGCCAATTAGATGATAAAGTTTTGTTAGTTCTTGATGAATAATTTTTGCCCCACAGTTATGTCGGTGCAGATATTCGGCAGCTGATAGAGATGTGCATCCTGATGTTATATGTTGAATTGTCGCCGGTACGCGCAAGCATTTTCTACATCGATCGTCGATTACTTTCTCATCTTTAGTAATGTACTTAAGGTAATTTCTTGTAGCAATCACTTGGTCAAGTATAGCCATCATAAAGCCTTCAGTTTCAGAAAATAGATCTCCACGAGTCAACCAGTAGTTCGACGTTTCATAATCGATATGTTCGGCATTAAGTTCATGAGGATGCTTTCCGTGTATTGTATGCTCTGATCTTGTTACAGTAATGTGTTCTGCTATACCTGCACGGAGATTCAAGGGTGTGTATCCGTTATCCGCTAGCACCACTGCTCTATGAAGAGAAGAGGTTTCTCTCATAGTGAGAAAGTATTTCTGAAGATCTACTACTTGTTTTTTGAAGAGAAAATAAATATCAGTTAGTCCTCTGCCACCCTTGTATCTGGGAAGAGTAAGTCTTTCGATGGCTGACTGAGGGTGGTGTGCTCGAAACGTCGTGAGGGTTGTTCTGGTCTTCCTCTCAATCTCCTCTATATCAGTCTTTGTCGACCTAATGACTCTAAAAGAATACGTTAAAACAGGGATAGCGTAGATATTAACCGCTTTAATCATGTTCTTACCATTCAGTTTAATTTTTAAAATTTGCTTAAGACGATTGATATATTCCTTTTGGAGGTTCTGCTTCATTTTCTTGTGCTCTGTATGGGCTGACTAATATACGCCCAAGTACTTATAAGTTTCCCCTTCTTTCATAGCCCGAATGAGACTCCCATCTTGTAATTCAAAGTTGTTGGTGTTGTATTTACCTTTGATAACTGTTTGAGTTTTGCATTTATCGATACCAAAGCTCATTTTAATGTCGTGGGAAAATATTTCAATTGTTCGCAGCAATGAGTTGACATGCGTTGATGTCCCAGCATAGACTTTGATATCATCCATGTACATTAGATGTGTGATATTATATAGGTTTTCCCTATTATCTTTAACGGTAAATCCATGTTGACTTGGATTAAGCATATGGGAGAGGGGATTCGGAGCCAGACAAAACCAGAAGGGACTCAGGGAATCTCCCTGGAAAAGACCTTGTTGTATTTTAATAGGCTGAATCGCTAAAGTTTCATTTCTGCAGTTAAAATTCAACTGTGTGATCCAGAAACCCATCATATCATATTTTTTAATAAATTGATAAGCGGTCGAGCGACTTTATAAATTTCAAGGACCTTAAGCAGCCAAGTGTGTGGAACGGTATCGAAAGCCTTACGGTAATCTATAAAGGCGGTGTATAAGTTTCTCTGCTTCTCTATTGCTTGTTCCATAATTACAGTGTCTATAAGTAACTGTTCTTTACATCCTTGAGACCTCTTAATGCAGCCCTTTTGTTCTAGAGCGACAATTTCGTGGTCTTCTGGTGTACGAATGTATTTAAACCGTTTGTACCAAAAGTTATGAATTCGGTCGTTACCAGCTGCTTTCCAGTTAAAGGAATTCTCCACTATCTGCCTCAACAGCTCAGGAGATATTATCGGCTCGTCCATTGGTCTTAGTTCTTCCATTCTGTCAATCTCTTTTTGTATCCAGGGTGCTTCGACATTATGAGTTGTAGGTACGGACCAGATTGACTCCCAAAACTCCCTGACTTGTCGTTTAGATAGTGGTTTACCGCTGTCGTTATTGGTGACATTTTTAAGCCTCCGATAAAACTGTTACTCGTTGTTCTGAAACAGCCTATTGGATGTTTTCCTAAGGTTAGATTCGTTATATCTTCGAAGTCGTTGTGCAGCAACGCTTAGTTTTTATATGAGAGTATCTAAAACTTCTGCTATATTATGATTGGGAGCGTTATATGTGGCATGGGTTTTGTTTTGCCGCATAACACTCTCGACTTGCTTGGTTAACTTACTATTTTTTTGTCCCTGAATGTAGGCGGTGAGTTGGCCAATATCTTTTCTAGGTTTGGTTATTTTGTTGTTTAATCGCCTTTCCCAAAGTCAGGCATGTTCTGTTGTGTAGTTTGTATCCGAGTAGTTTCGGACGTCCGATTTATTCATTCTGATAGCGGTTACAGCTGCTGCATACAGAGCAGTATGCAGCTCATTAAAGGTGTTATGTTCTTCCAGATATTATTATTATTATTATTATTATTATTATTATTATTATTATTATTATTATTATTATTATTATTATTATTATTGTTAGTAGTCACAAAGTAATAGTTTTTTAAATTTAATCAGAATCAGTGATTTTTTAAATCACCTTCTTTAGTTGGGACAATGGCAAAATGTTTTTTAGCACAATACATTCTTATAGAAACCATAATTTTTACGAAAACGTACAAAATCCGAGTAATAACCTTTATCGTCCTCTATCGACCGAAAATGGGCAAACTCCCGCTCGCGGTGACCTTCATTCCTCCAAGTTGTATTCGGGGCTTATCTTGCGCCTCACTGCTCCCCACCTTGACCTGCCCTATAATTGCCTCCCGTTCACAATGAACCCGCCAAGGCCTGAATGGCGAACGGGCTCAAGAAAGATGGGGTAAAGCGAGAAATGGTAGAAAAAAGGAAAATTTATTGTACGTTTTTTTTTCTTCTCGAGCGATGAAGAAAAAGCAATTTGTTTTTTTAGGATTAAGGGCGTATTTTTTTGAGGTTGATTTATGTTGGCTTATAAGCCTATAAGGCATCGTTATAGTAATCGTAACGAGGTTCAAAAAACCTGTGGTTATGGCATAGTTTTATTAACATTTAATAATCAATAATCAAAAAATCATTTATAACAATAGCAGTTCATTTTAACATCGTTTATCAAAAATATTCAAACCAAATAAACATTTGAGCAAAAGAATTAATATTATTAGTGTAGAGCCAGTCTGACCTTAAATATTAAAAATAAAATAAAGCTCTTGCGTGTTACCTCTAACTATGTGGCAAATTGAGGTGAATTGAATCACCCATATTCCTTAGTCTTATATCAAATGGTCTGAGGGATAAGGAAAAAAACCATTTTATTTTTAGACAAAAAACATGCTTCAAAAATAAATTGAGTTTGTTTTTTGTTGAATATTCCTTTACGGCGGTCTTCCATAAAGCCTAACAAAAAAAGGTTAACATTTTCTAACCTCCTAGAATTTTTTTGGGACGTGATAGCGCATGGCTCGCAAATATTTTGAAATATATATAAGGGTGCCTCAAAAAATTGTGGAGATATAAGCGGCATTTTTGTAAAGGAAGGTTTTTATTTATTTCATTTTTGGAACCACCTTAGGCTACTTATTATATAGCTACTTAGTATATGCACTAAATATGGCTACTTTGTTATACGCAATTTGACTGCAATAATTTTTTTAACAAAAAAAATTAAAAATTTAATTTTTTAATTTTATCTTTACATCAGAACTGTTAATTTAATGTCAATATTAGGTTAAATTCGGATTAGGAACTTAAAAGCGTTCCTTTCGGATATAGCATACAGCGTGTAAAATTTTACGAGTTTTAAAGCTTCATTTCTCGCTTTATTCAAATGGAACATCCTGTATATTTTTTATGCATTTAATGAAGAATTATTAAATGACCATTTTTTATTAATATATTAGCTGTTTTTAGTCGTTGTTAAAATATTTACGATAATAATAAATAATAAATGGTCATATATTTTCAACAAGTAAGTCAGCCAATTCCAGAAAATACAAAAATAAATAAGTCTTGATAAGGTTTATAAAAAAAAAAATAACAAAAAAAAAAACGAAGAGGAAAAAAAATATTTTAACAGAATTACTTAATAAACCATAACCCCAACCTGAACTATAGAATAAGTAAACAATAGAAGACCGTAATAGCTCAATTAACCTTGCTAATTATTGCTTTCAAAGAATCATAGAAAATATCACATTGTGTACAATAAGTATTAAACAAATAACAGATATAATTTATTGACGCTCTAGTTAGCATATTAGTTCTAGGACGTTGGCAATAAAAAGTTAAGGAACGTCTTGCATTTAACTTGGGAATTATGTATCTAATTTAATTTAGTAGCTCGGTACAATCAATTATTATTGAAGAATTTGTATAAAAAGGTAATTCCTAATCTATGCCCTGTTTTGCAAGAATACCAGCTTAAACCTATCTAACAAAAAATCATTATCTAGTTCTCTAGCAGGATAAACACCATACTCTTTGAAAGCTAAATATTTTAACAATTTACGTTGCACAGACTCAAACTTCATAATATCAACCCGGTAAATTGGATGCCAAATGAGACAATGATACTCCAATTTGGATCTAACAAAACTAAGTACAGAGTTTTTAGTGTGTTAGGGTTTTAAAAACTCTTGCTAATGCGAATAATAAATCCCAAAGACTTAGAGGCAGCTGAAACGACATTATTTAGATGAGTTTTGAAGTCAACGTTACGATCAAAAGTAATCCCTAAGTTCCTAATCTCAGTACATCTTGATAAAATATTATTATCAATTGCGTAATCAAATATTATTGGATTCTGTTTTCGAGAAGCAGATCCATGTTTTTTTGCAGTATTTAAACTTATTTGTTTTACACCATATTGTTTGATTGTTGATGATTTATTTGATCTTGCAAATCAATACAATCGCGGATAGGGATAATATTAAGAAAACGTTTAAGGTCGTCCGCAAACTTGAGTCTCGGGCATTTAATAAGTTTAGTCAGGTCATCAATAAATATCAGAAAATCCCTGTGGGACACCTGAGGAAACCTCGTAACTATGAGAATGGAAACCCTAAATTTCGACGAATTAATGATGGCTAGTTAAAAAAGATTGTACAAGAGCAACCAACTTATCCAAAAATCTAAATTTAATTTAAAAAAAAAAAAGTTTTATGGTCTAATTGATCAAATGCCTTCTAAAAGTCCATATAGGCTACATCAACCTGGCCAAACTGATCTAGTGTAGTACAGATACTCTGAGAAAAACAAGTCAAATTTATATCATAAGACTTTCTCTGCATAAATCCATGCTGATCCGATAATATGAAGCTTTAAGTTTGTGAGTAGATTTGATGGAAAACGCTCACGCTAATTCAAAAAGCTTTTAAAAGTTGCACAAAATCGAAATAGGCCTGTAAATACGCAGCTCAGTTTGATCGCCTTTTCTCAAAACAGGTATGACTCTGGCGGTTTTTCAACAGGTTGGAAAAATACCAGTTTCAATAGATTTGTTGAATATAAAAAAGTAACTTGGAAAAAACATGTGTGCAATTTTTTACAACAAAGCTTGGAATGGAGTTAGTACCTGCAGTTAATTAGGTTTTCAATTTTTTTGCAGCTAAAAAAAAATTCAGATTCCACGAACACATTCAATTTGGTAAAACATTTTTCCAGAGAAACAGGATCCATATCGACGGAGTTACTAGATTTTACATAAACACTTTGTTGAAAATGCCTCAACAATAGCTTTAGACGATGAAAATTCTCTATCCCTATCTTTTAAAGTACCAGGTATTCTATACATATAATTATATAATTATCTGCAGATGTGAAATTTCTGAATAGGATCCAGGAAATTTGCATTCTAAAAACCAAATAGGTATTTTAATAGTACTTTTTAATACAATGTTTTTCTAAATAAATTTTTGTGTAATATTTTTGATGATAATACCATTTTTGTGTGTTTATTATTAACTCAGTATTCAGTTATTTGTGACTTTCCGTAACTTTGTTTCTAAATCAAGTTTTGTCAACAGACTTCTAAGCAAAAATTGCATATAAAATGCATTGTACTTGTTGACATGTTATTTGTGTTGGGTGAACGTAAAAAGAATTGCCTTTTAGCCTCTCGAATGTATGGGGCGCATTATCCTGATAGGAGATTTCCAAGTGAAAAATATTTTAGGTTATTAACAAGATTCGTGGAGACAAGCAATGTTTGTTACTCAAAGGTAAAAAGAATGAGGCTCGTTACCAACCAGGAGTAAAAATTAGATATGTTATTAACGGTAACCTATGATCTTCACCTAAGTCAAGCAAATATCGAAAGAGCAGTTGGAATAAATGAAAGATCAGTGCAACAAATTTTAAAAAGGAATCATTTTCATCCATACCAATTAAATCACAAAACAATCCCACATTTTTTAACTGTCTTATTTACATATGAGGCGATATTTTATAAAAATTGATCAGTAAATAAACATAAATTTATTATTCATTGAAAACCACTATTTCATGCGGCAGATCGACTACCAGCGTAAGTGGTCGTTAAATGTGTAGGGTGGAATTATTGGAAGCACTATGATCGGTCCCTATTTTTTTAATAGTCATCTTAATGGAGAAATATACCTACTTGCGATTATTCCATTAACTACTAGAATCTGAATGTGGTTTTAACAGGATGGAGTTCCTGCACATTTTTCCTTGAAATGGCAATGAACATTGGAATATGACCACTGAAGGAAAATGGATTGGAAGGATTTTTTTATTTTATTTATTTTTTTAAATTTATTTATAATCCAAAAATTTCGTTTGTATGCCTATATTTAAAAATAATATTAAATAAATCCACCATTCCGATTGAACACTTTCTAATGTGTTAGATTCTTAATATCAGAAGTGTTCAAGTTATCCACTTATAACGGCAATAGACATGGAGCAGAGTATACGAGCTGCGTTTGCTCAAGTAACTCTACGATGAAATTCCATTAGAAACATTAAGAAGAATTCGGTGGTTTATGCAGGATGGCTGTGCCGCTCACAATTCCGCTGTTGCCCAAGATTTTCTCGACACAAATTTCCCTAATTGCTGGGTAGGAACAAACGGTCCTGTAAGGTGGCCTCCTCGTTCCCCATGCCTTAATCCTCTGGATTACTTCTTATGGGGATTTTTAAAAAATAAAGTCAATAACAGTGAAATAAATAATATGGAGGTGTTAACACATCGGGTCACTGCTGCATTTAGAGATTTAAAGCCCGAATACTTAACCCGCTCAATAGAGAATTTAGAATTAAGGACCGTAAAATGCATTGAACATAATGGGAGTCACTTCGAAAATTTTTTGTAAATAGTGTAAATGTTATTTGTAAAAAACTGCTTAATTTCTTCTCAGAACTAAAAAACTGCTTTATAAGCAAGAAAAACAGCAACTTTTCTTGCCTAATGTATGTAAAGAGAATGTTGTTTCTTTAGTTAAATCGTATTGTTTTGTTATTTTTTTGGTTAATACACGTTTGTCATTTGTTTGTAAAGTAAATAAAATATTTCTTATTAAAAGTGTAAAATTCTATTTTATTTACATATTTATTGTTCCCCTTCTAAATCTAAAGCAAGTACTCGTAAATTAAAAGAACCATACCAAATTTTCGAATTTCTTTTTCTTACCCACAAAAAAAGGGCACTGTAGTTTTAAAATTTTATATTTGATATTGAAGATAAATAGGTAAATATGCATTCAAAAGGTATTTTAATTTTGTAAATACTGATCAGGTCCGTATTTTAAAAAAAAGTTGATGATGATATCTAAAAAATGAAACGTCGCATAAAAAATCTAAATACACTTTTTTAATCAGAATAAAATGCCGCAACTTTTTTCAAATTTAACCGCCCTCGTATCTTTTATAGTATAGGAGATAGCAATACTGTCCCTATGAAAAAGGAGACACCCTGTATATAATATAATATTTTTAATGTTCATTTATTAATTTTTCATTAAATGCATACAAATATACAGGGTGTTTTAAAAAAGCGAGGAATCTAGCTTTGAAATTCGTATAATTTATACGAATTTCACAATTCATTAATTTATACGATTTTTTTTTATTTAAGTTAAAGTAATGTTACAAAATGTTAACTCTTTGTTTTTAGGCAAAAATGTATTTAGTACAATTTTGTTGCCAGTGTAGTGAGAATTTGTTTTAATTGTGAGTAAAACAAAGTCAATATACAAAGACTACATCATGAAATACAGTTATGAGCTATTGGTATTGGCAAAATTAGCATTTCAAAATACACAAATTAAAAATAATACTGAAAAAACATTATTGGTTTAAAATCAAGTCATGCTTATACCATCTTTTTGTATTATTTATATAAAGAGTTTTAACCTGAGATGGAGATAAAACTTTTTACTAAGATATTTTATCAATACTATAGTAATTAAATAAACTACACTATTAAATTTAAAAAAAAAACACCAAACCAGAAAACGTGCAAGAAAAAGCGTTAACTGAATGCAAATAGATTGAATTTGACGAGCAGAATAGAAACAGAGAATATCTTTTATTTTGCCGATCCATAAGTGAATTTCACTTAAATGTCAAACTGAGGTTGCAAGGAATCTAGCCACAATTTTCTTGTAATAAAGTTCATTATCATCTGAATGCTATTATAATGTTAAGTGTAGGTAAATATTTTGGAATTAAATAAATATGTTATACTGATGTATCATATATGTAATATTTAAATCTTTTGTAACAGGATTAGTATATTTTTTGTATGTTTGTAACAAATATATCTAGAATGACAAAAAGAGTATATTGTAATACATTACATTATGTGAGTGTATTATTATACTTAATTACTTCTAAAGCATTAGTTTTACTTACCATAACTCCCAAAGTTTGTATAGATGAACATAATTTTTTTTTCTATAAGATAACTTTGAGTCACAAACTATTACAGATATTTATTGACATAAATGACGAAAGAGTTCCAAACAACTAGTTTTAGAATGGCAAATGTCTTGAGAACATTCGTTTAAAGTTCGGAACATTTGTTGCATAACTTCATGTCCTTGTTCATTCCAAGGAATTTATTCCTAAATTTAAGACATATTAAATTTATATTAAAAAAAAGGTTTAGTTTACAAAAGATTTAGCACCTTAAACAAAACTTATTTGTTATATAAATAAAATTAAATTTCGAATATAATATTATAAATGGAGCAGATGCAAATGCTCATTACACCATATGAGGAAGCACTGAAGTAAACAACCAAAGTGATTCTTCAGTTGAATTTATTTATATAAATACCGCAACCTCAGAAGAAAAAGCTCAACTACAAAACCACCTTCCAAAATAAAACTTTCACAATAACAATGTAACTCTTGAAAAATTCGTTGATAGGTTTATAAGGAACAAAATCTTAACACATAATTGGGGAGTCCATTATACAGTAATGAGCGCAATATGCATATCAGGTAAGAAAATTTGCAAAAACGACATTGGATAATCTAAATAGACTCCTGTCAAATTCACTTGATTCTAATGAAGTAGCATTGGTAATATTCCTAGACATAGAAGAAGCGTTTAATATTTAAACTACTTCCTTAATGCGTTAGCTTAAGACAAAACACAATCAGTTAAATCTTACGGAAAAATACAATAATAGCGAGAGTGGCCTGATGTTGTCCCGAAGGAGGTGTTCTTTCGCCATTATATTGGTTAAATATCTTTCATGCTTCATTAATAAAAAAAAGTGATGAGAGAATGCATTGACCGGGCATCGCAGATGACTTGCTTATAGTAGTCATGCTCAATATAAAACTGCTCTAGGCAGATGCACGAGAGACTGTGAGTCAGAAATTGGCGCGAAGTACAATCCACCCAAGTAAAAGACTATTTGAGTTTTCTGGAGAGTATAGTGATGTCCAATAATCTAAATCCAGTAAGGGTACTACTCGTCAAAAATACGATGATACTTGGAAAAAAAATGTGCGTAGAGCCCAAAGCGAGAACATTCGGAGGAACGAGGATCCATATACCTAGCCGTACACGGTGCACACGCTCGCGTAAGTACATTTCGCGTAAAATATTATTGCCACAAAAACTTCGCTTTGGGTCTAAACTTAAGTATTATACGCTCGTACATTATTACTAATAATAAAATTATTAGTCCTAATTTATTCTAATAGGTAGATAGTTAATACCTACTATTATATCATGTTAGAGTATCTATACCCACTTATAAATAGTATGGATAATCTTAAACTATTTAAGAAAATATACCCTTTTTTAATAACTAAATTTTATAATACGATCGCCTAATAAACGTAAAGAAATGTTGTTATGTGTAATTTTGTTATGTCCCATTGATGCTGATGGGCACATACATATTATATTTCAGGAAGTAATACTTGTAGGCCTGTATACCTATTAAAAAGAGTAAAAATTTGGAATAAAATTAAAATGGAAATAAAAGATGATACCTACTTATGAAATTTTGCAAACGGCTTTAAATTATAATTATTATCTTAACTTAAAAAGGAGAAATAAAGAAAAAACAAAAAAAAATTGTAGGGACTATTTTATTCTTAGCTTAATTACTTAAATTGAATAAGAACACTATTTACAAAAATTACCGTATTACTTTATCTTAAAAATTATTGAAATATTAAAATTAAATTGACGGCTAAATTTCGTCTTCTGACTCGGCACTACTGTTTTCCAAAAAATCCGAATCACTATCGCTGTTATCTTCTTGCAAATTTATAAGTAGCTCATCCACAACTATGTCCAGAGCTGGTTCTTCTTGCATAAAATAACGCTCTAAAGAAATCGCATGATCACAGCATTTTTTCCACTTGTCTTGGGAATATTCAGAAAAAAATCGTCACAATATTGATCGACATTTGCAAATTTAAAATCTATATTTTTATCAGCAACATATTGTTTTAAAGCAGCCCATAACAACTCAATTGGATTTAAGTCCGGGTGGTAGGGCGGTAGTCTTAAGACTGAATAACCTGCATCAAACCCGCGTTTTTTTATAAAACCCATTTCACCGCCTGCATGAACAATAATCATTCTTTGCCCTTTTGATACTGGACTATGAAGGCCTTCATTAGTATTGTCTCCCTATGTTTTTTTATGGGTATGCGAAGAATAAATGTAGGTTTCATCCATATAAATTATGGGGCTTTTTTCTTCTCTATATTGCTTGATGCTTCTAAGAACATTACTTCTGAGCACCTGTATGTCAGGCTTTTCCATTAAAAATTTGCTGTTATTTTTAACCTTTTTCCACTATCGAAATCCCATTTCTCGCATTACTTTTCTTATAGTTTCATAGGACCTTGCGTAATTATTTGTTTCATTTAATTTTTTAGTTATTTGTCGCAAGGTAGGCACTTGTTTTTCCGTAACATAAATGTTTATTATAATTCGACGGAGAAGGCCGCGGTCAAAATCGTCCAAGTTGGATTTTGATGCAGCTTTAATTCTGTTTTTGATGGGCGTTGTAAATGATGTTGAAGCACCCTCTTCAATATTTTTAATTTCTCTAGAGATGCGATTGATGATAGCCAAACTTACTCTTGTTGCTAAAGCAGCACGCTCCTAAACTTTTTTTAAATCTTTTAGAGGCTGATTTTGTGCAGCCTCTTTTTGCATAAAAAAAAGTACATTAACTACCACCTCTCTCGTTTATCCTGACAAGACTTTTCTGTTTAATTTCGAATGAAATTCCATGTTAACTATTAAAAAACACTTATTCAAAACTATCTTATAAACATCAACAACTTTAATACTTGAAAAACTGAACAC
Source organism: Anthonomus grandis grandis (assembly GCF_022605725.1). Classification (NCBI taxonomy): domain Eukaryota; kingdom Metazoa; phylum Arthropoda; class Insecta; order Coleoptera; family Curculionidae; genus Anthonomus; species Anthonomus grandis. The sequence goes on from NC_065556.1 coordinate 13,537,812, forward strand.
ACTCTTAACACCATAAATTAATACTAACCATTTGTTGCGGACTGTACAAATGTTTCGTTCTCCAAAATGCATGAAATAATGAAGGAATATTGTCGAGTTTAGCCGCGATTTTGTGGGCATCGGAGGTGGAGCTTGATCCACGTCTCTTCCTATTCTTGACGAGTTGTACCAAGTCATGAATGCCACCATGGAAATACAGAAGACATATCCAGAAAGGCTCAAGTTACTAAGGAATATTAAATAGGAACTTAAATAGGAATCTTTAAAAAGATAAGTTTAAAAACTAGGTCGAGACAATCTCACAACTTGTGATGTTAAAAACCAAATTTTTCCAGAAATTTACCACAGACCCTTGGAACCACAAAGTAGTAAAGATTTAAGTTGATCTGCTTCTAGGCAAATAAACCTGACAAGCTCAAAAATCATACACAATAACCATTGCAAAGAAGGTATTTCAATAAATCTTGATAGCTAGATAAATAGATTGATAGATAGAGATGCGGTAGCATAGGTCTTTCGTCTATAAAGCCAACTACAGCCTTGGCATCTATTGACAATTTTTTTTAAATTTACTGTATATTTTTCTGTCAACTACATAGGATACTAAAAATAGGTTACTAGAACACGAAAAAACTATTGCAAGATCCAAATTCTAGTTATCTTATTTGGAAAACACAAAAAATATTTACCTAAAAGAATGCAACCTGTTAATTTACGATACTTTAGCAAACAACATCTGCTAATGGTATGCTTTCTTCTCTCGCCCGTATTATTACTCACACTTTACAACGTGTTATCGCAACTTCTGTGCAAACAATAACAAAAATACAGTTAGAAATTACAAAATATTGGTGTTCCATTTAATCGAATAATTTGTAATGAGACTTTTTCGAGGCCCTCGGTAAAAGTCAGTCAAGGAAAATAAACATGATCTCGCATACATTCTAAGGAAAATAATAGTTAAGTAACAATTAGGTAACATGACAGAGCTACACGATCATTAGTCGATTCTAAACAAATGGATTTTTAATATCGAAAGGTTAGAATTTCTCGGTAACTGGGTTAGGTGATTAAACTTTGTCACGATTTTTTTATAACGATTTCTTTATTTGAGAATAAGTTTCACTAGTGGGGACCTATTTAGCAAATCTTTTTGTTTATTTGAGAGTAATTTTATCAAAAGCGGAGTCTTGATATACAAAGGAGAGGTAGACTTTGCCTAGCTAAGGAAAGGTACAGCACGTGTTGTTCGGCTCGGTTGCGCAGTAAATTTGTTTACGCCGCTGCCAAAGCAACGGTATCGATCGCCCTGATTTGCATATAAACAGTGCCGTTGCGTTAATTCTTATATTTGTGTTCTGTAGTAGTTAATTATATTTATAAGAATTATATAGACATCATAACCTTTTTCCTTTTTGCCTAACTTTATGATGCCTCTTTTTTTTTTCTTAAAATAAACACTAAATACTGTTACCTGGAAGGCGATATGTTAGATAAAAGAGTATTATGGTTTAAATAATATTCAATAAAAAAATAGCTAGCTATATCCTTCAGTCAGGTCATTTTTTGAAAACAGGTAGACGAATTATCTTTTATAACTTTTAAGAATTATTTATAATATTTTTTTCACAGGTGCTTTGGCCGACCCAATTTATTATTATTTACCATCATGTGCGATGCATAATTTAGGACTTAATTATATTTTTGAGAAGTGTTTTCTTATGGTCTTATTTTCGAAGTCTATTTTTGGGTTTCTATATTCTAATCCTGATAATAAGATAATTATAATTTTTCTAATTTTGTTAATTATTTATTCTATGCTTTGCACAAAATCGGAGAGGCTGTTTTAAATTTTAGTTAGGAAAATTTAAATATTAATTTTTCGCATATTCCAGACTAAGCAGCTCACCTAACGAATGTAAACAAAACACAATACGCTATTATTTAAAATAATATAAATTAACTTTTCTAAAATTAAAATTAAAAAAAGGCGCTACTGTCGCTAATCGCGCGTTATTAGGGGACAAAACTTGGCGCAGCTTTGAAACAGATGGTGTACCTTTTCTTAGCTAGACAAACTCTATGTTATATCATCTTTTATTTTTCGCTAATATTTTATCCTCTTTATTTATTAATCTCCGTTTTTCATTTATTTTTCAATTTGCCGTTTTTACACAATATCTGGAATATCATCTAATTTATGCAATTCGGGAAAACAATAATTTAAACATTATATTCCCATTTGCTGGTTTAACTAAGATCTGTATTAGAAGTTATTTCTAATGTATCTTCGGATCATGGATATGAGTTTTGAGGGTAAATCTAGTATTTAGTTTTACGCTATTTTAACTCCTGTAATTATACATCCTGTTGCTTTGTACTTTAATTTTTTTTCAAAAAATTTTTGGAATATTCGGCCATGTATTTTATTTTAATATTTGATCGTGCACTTGCATTGGCATTATTTTAGAGCTGTTAAGCATTTGTTATATTAGGAATCAATAGTCTTCTTTGAGTTAACTGAACAGATGACTATTCAATAGCGATCTACCAAAATAAAACTCGTTTCTCTATTTATAGATACATTTTGACCTATTTTTAACTTTTAATTATAAAAAAAATTATTATTTAATATGGTTAAAAGAAGACTTTATCTTTAACAATAGGCTAGTCATGAGGATATAATTCATATCAGATTTATCATTTATTTTTCATCAGTTCTATTTTCATTTATCAGTTTCTTTGACAAAAAAATTTATTGAAGTATTTGCCATATTAATTTTGTTTGGATGATGTGTAGTTTTGATAGAACGAGCAATTGTGATATAAATTTTAAGCAAATGACTCTCAAATCCTAATATTTAATCACCTTATTTTCTTCTAAGTTCCATCACCTCTACGAATATTAAAAATCAACTATATTAGTAAAATAGTAAATATTTAATTTATCAGATGCCATCTTCAAGATATTCAAATTTGTGTTTCTTAAGGAATGACACTTACTACTATTTTCTTCTAAATAGCATCTAAGTTTGTGGAACCCTACACCAAGATTCCCAATATATAATATCTAAGTAAATAAAGTTAATTAAGCTTATCTTCAACGAGTGAAGAAAAATGTGGCAATATGGGAGAAGTTAGAGGCATCATCTATTGTTTAGCAGTTCTTTTTATATCGACAAATTTTGGTGAATTAGTGCATCTTCGCCTAAAAACACCTGTAGAGTATTGTGTCAATATTTCACATAAAAAATATAGAAAAGGGTTTTTACGGCTTGATGATACTATAAGTTAAACAAAAGACACGAACGATCCTTTTACTGAAATTTTGGAAATTTTGTATTTTTATTGTTCTTAAAACTTGCTGCAATACTTTTAGGAACTATAGGAACAAAAGGATAGGATAGTCGTGATATTTAGTGAGTCGGGAAGCAGGAAAAATAAGCAGGGTACTTGCTGATCCATGTTTTTGTTTAGTGACTTTTTTTTAAAGCGAAGTAAACAGAAATTCAAAGAAAAAGAAAAATTGGAATATACCACTAACTTATCTTTTTATTATTTACCTTTTCGTACTAATCTCCTTTGTTGGAAATTAATGGAAAAATGCTATTTGTAGTCAAGTCTACCGAAAAACAACTGTTTAAATATGAAAATGACGTCTACAAAGAATACGTCTAATAGACAATAGATCAATAGAGACTGATGGTTTTTACCGTTACAATCCTTCTCAAACAGTTTTGCATAATTCCTGTAGGCAGTGTGCTATAAATATTCTATAATCCGATTAACTGCAGTTTTCAAATTCATGTAAAGAAACTTATTATCAGAAGAGTCAAATTTTTCCTTAGAATAAAAATTATAATTTAAGTCTTTTTCAGATGAAAGTAGAAATTAAGGTAACTTATTCTAAATCACATTAATATTATAAAATTATTTCATAATATGAATTGATGATCAAAGGTCAAATTGTAATTATATGCCTAAACATTTAGAACTGGTAATTAATAATAATAACAAATGTAATCAAAAAACAGATCTTAAATACACTGTCATTCTTTTCTTTCTGTCGACATACAAAATTACCCCTTTCAAAAATTATATCTAATGACTACGTATTAACACATTTTCGTAATCAATATCCATTTGAATTAACTACTATATACACGCTCCACGGATGTAAGTATATTAATTTTTGCAAAAAATGTTAATATTGATAGTATGTTGTTATGATTTTTAAACCTCAATAAGTCAGTTAAACCTCGTCATGTCCGTCAATGTCGGCTTCGCGATAATAACAAATTATTGGTCAGTTATTATGAGTTGAACATGTTGGAGATTTTTTTTTAAATGACTCCACCTGTACCCAGCTATTTTCATTGTGTGGAAAATACAGAGTGGCACATTTAGCGATTGAGAATGAAAATTAAAAAATCAAATTGCCTTACAAGAAGAGAAATAGAAGAGCTATGAACCAACCGGTAAATTATTTTATGCCAATATTACTTATCTTAACTTAAAAACATTTACCATTAAAGCAGAATAACAATTTAGTATGTTGCAGAAACAAATTAAAGTATAACGTAGTTAGAAATACAAAAGTTAATAACATAATATAAGAGGTACATTTGCTTACCAACTATAGGAAAAAGTATATATTTTCTAGTAGAAAACTTTTCCTTTAAGAGTTGAAAGCCATTGTAATAATTGGAAAAATGCTGGATTGTAGAAACTCACAAATAGTTGACATTGTGTCAGTAACATTCGATATCATACTTAGTGTTTTAACCTATGCTTTTTATATTATTATTATTAAGTAACTAATAACTTAGTCAGGTTAATGGCTGAATTTAAGCCTTACACAAAAGGTGTGGCATTTTAGTGACAATATTCAGGAACATATTCCTGCCTGGAAAAGACTTATGCCAGAAACACACTTTTTAATTTTTAGATTAAAGGGCTCTTACCTGACTCGCCTTGACTGTCTACCTTTAATTATTTTAAATATATGTAATAAAACTGATTAAATATATCACAATGGTTCTTCCTTTTTCGATCCTTTTTGATCGATAAAATAATTTGAAAATGCTCGGGCTGTTTTTACTGATGACCAATAATTTTAGGAGATTAGACGTTAACAGTCAAAGCAAGCAAGAAACAGAATCCAGATTTATATTAAAATATTCCAAATAACCTAAACTAAGGCTCAAATAAGTATATGTTATCTTAATAACAATCTGATCTATTGTCAAGAAAAAATTAATAAAAGGTAATAATAATAAAAAACGAAAGATCACAAAACAGAAAACATAAAATATTAATGAAGATCTAGACGTAGCGTGGTTTAACTCTCTATTTATAGAAACCGATCTAAGTGCAGAACATGGAAAGCTTAACTTTTTAAATTAGTCATTGATGTGCAAGTACCATTTTAAGGACTTGTCAATAATGTCCCAAAAAATTCAAGAATTAAACTGTGTAATTTTAAACTGTGATTATAAAGTACAGCAGACTGCAACGTAATTTTGTATGTTAGAAACTTTAAGGCATAGAAGATTGGAATTGCACTACGATTTAATGCTTACTAAGTTATTTGATACGATTTTAAGTATTGCCTTAATATCCAGGTTGCTCCAAGTAAAACCTGTATTGTCCGTTAACAGACAAATTTTCCCGCTGATGTCCAGACTAGCAATATCATTTGTAAACAGTAGAATGAAGGCAGTTTCAATTTTTTATTTTGTTCATTTAATAAATAGTATGGAAATATGGTATGACACAATATTTAATGGTTGAATACAATAATTTATTGCTAAATAAAAAATATTATTTATTATAATATGATTACATAGAAGAATATGGAACAAAAACAAAACCAGCAATATCAACAGCAATTACAATAAATGCTGAAGGTGGTCTCGATTAACTTCAATATATTTAGATACCTTTTTATTAAAAGTTTATTGAACAATATATTGTCTCGAAATAACTCTTCTGCATTCTGAATTTTTTCCCATTGCTCTTCCCGAGTATTGATTGTGCCTTGATAAATAACTGATTTAATGTATTCCCATTTGAAAAAGTTAAGGGGGTTAAAATCAGAGCTTCGAAGTGGCCAAGGCATTTGGCTCCTATGATCCATTCAGTAGTTATTAAATGCAATCGAAGATCTTCCAAAAACTGGATCAGCTTATTTCATAATTAAATTAAATAGAGTTCACCGTTTTAATTCGATGGTAACTGTTAGTTCTAGAAAGTAATTACCGATAATAGAACACCAAACATTTATTTTGAATTAATGCTGAAAGTGAAGGCTGGAATTACTGAACAAAATCTTATTTAAGAAAAATGGGTCGGCAGTTAGTTGTGACAGAAACGAGCGAATTCAAGTCTCTTCTGTAGGTCGGTGGGTAGCAAATTTGAATAGGTGTAAGGCGCAATTCATACAGAATGGGCATATGGGGGTGGCGTGGGACTGGCGTGGTAGGCGCATGTGCCACTTGCGTGTTCGCTTATGGGGCAATACAGATAGAAATGGCGTGGCACAGTCGTGATAAATCACGCCACCGCCACGTCACTTCGACGCCACGAGTGGCCTACACTAGTGGCAAATGCCATATACCAAAATCTGTTCAGACGCGGCGTTTCAAAATTGGAATTTTGAATTTAGCCGAGCAAATACTATCCTCAACCATTCCTGAAGCCTCTACTATCCCAATGGATAATTCTCAATCTTGGATTGAAGATTCGGTAAATAGAAATCTAGATTCCGCACCGCACAGGAACACGGATAAATTTCATTTGAGTAAATTTATACGTTACAATAATTAATATTAGGGTAACATTATCGTTATTTTTTTTTTGTTTTAGATTAAACAGAAATAAATTCAATTAAATATATTTTCTTCAACTTACCTCAGCGTTATTAACAACCTTTCCTCTGAACTGACAAGTTCTCCCCAATTTGTAGATTTCTTCTCAATATTAACCCTTACTAAAGCTAGTATTTTATAAAAACATTGAACAGGCATTCGATAGAAACTTTGAAAACATTCAGGGTACATATTGAGCTCCCCTATAACATTAAACGAACCACCAGTTTTTTTCTTTATTTAACCACAAGGGATGTATTCAGTAACTCCTTTGCCTTTGAATGTTAGCTAAATTTACAAGGTTCAACATATCTTGATCATCACTACACAGTCATGTACGTAACAAATAAATGACAATAATCACATTGAGTCCCTTTCTATGTGAATTGTGCGCGCCACGTCCACTCTATTCTAACTCCATGCCAGTCCCACGCCACCGCCATATACCCGTTCTGTGTGAATTGCGCCAATGGCAAGGATGCAGTTTTCCTTTATGGAATATTCGAAAAATTGGTAATAGATGAAAATAACCACTTTCTCTAAGTCTGAGATACAGGTTTTTGTGAGTTTTGAAATGACTATACCTTCTATTTGTTATCAACATATCGCCGGCGCGCTCTTCGTGCGTTAACATTTTCTTGGGCATATACACATATTCACGGTAAAATATTTTTAGATCAGTCACTGGTACTTTAATTTTTGTGACCTAATAATTTACGACTTGAGCAGTAAGTTTAGTGTTATTTATTGTAGACAAAAAAGCCAACCTGTATGAATTTTCATTCTTTATAGAAAAAGAAAATAAATACTATTTGTTTAAAGAAAAAAAAAAGTGTATCTCCAATTTTCCAATACCCAGTTTATTGATTATTCAGTTGTTTAGCTTTACTGTAACATTTTGCTAAATGGAGTTACTTGGAATAAAAAACATCGTATCGTGGCATTATCGACCTTCAAAAGAAATGTTTAGGACTTCTAATAATAGTTGATATTACCATAACGCGGTCCCTACATTAATTTGTTTTATTAAAGCCTGCTATAAAAATACTGTAAATGCACGTGTAAATTTACGTGAATCCAAAAGTCACGGTTTCAATAATGCAGGATGTAACCTTTTCTTATTTTTTTTAATATTTGGGTAAGTTTTGATTATTACTGCTTAGCTCTGTATGTAAAAAAATGAAAATCGTAAATAACATAATTTTTTTATTTAGGCTGTATTCAAAATTAAAAATTCAATTACCTCTAAAACAGTGGCTCTGAGCGAATTGATTAAGGTTTACCTTTTTAAAATAATATTAACTGAAAAACGAGGATTATTATAAAAAACTCATATACACTATTGCACAAAAAAGTGGTACAAGTTTTCATCACCTCGGAGAGTCGCTGACAGCGCCCTCTAAGAGGTATACAAAAATTACCAATGAATTTGAATTTTTCTTCTCGAAAAACCCCCTACTACCAAATTTTATGCTAACATGCTACCTACTCTTTGAAGGACTTATTAAAAAATAATTAAAATAAAATTCAAACTGTAACATCCTGTATCTTGGTTATTATAGTTTTTCGAACTAGAAAAATTTGCTAAGTCGTAATATTTTTGAGCGAAGTAGCGTAATATTTGCTGCTCTATGTCCACTAAATTACACGATCTTGTATATGTTCAAAACACTGTTTTTTAACTTTTTCTAAGGCCTTATTGGACGATCTTTGTATAAGCCATTAGATGCATTAAGAATAATAAGGACCTAAGTTTTCAGACTCTAAGTTCTCAAAGTTAATTGATTACGCCCAATTCATTATTATAAGCGAGAAATAAGAGAAACGCATTCAATAATTAAACATATTAAGAGCATTATTCTAATAACAAATATTAAGAAGAAGCGCCACCATTTATCATATTTTTTTTTCTAAAAGAATCTATTAACATCAAAATATTCAATAATTAACATAATTTAATTGCAGACTTGATGCTAAGCCGTTCCTCATAATTAAACATCTAATTAACCAACGCTCGAATGCTCCATATTGCAAATTAGTGAGTTGCTGAAGCTGAATGAGGGAATCGGGATTTACTAATCCAATTTTCGCGGGGAGTGAAATTACTCGGGTCTCGCTCCAAGCTTCGGTATGGTACAAGGCCATTTCCATTTAGCTATACGGGGCTAATGGTTATTAATTTGAAATCGGGGCCAGTGAAAAGAAAGAGCCATCGGGAGAGATTTTTCAATACCGTGACCTATATTTTGCATAGGAATTTCATTTAGCTACCTTCCATAATATTAAATATAAATCGATTAAACATCCAGTGATTCTTTAGCAGATAAATTGCCTTGTGATAAATGAAAATATGAACAAAGAAACAAAGAGGAATAAGTGAACATTTATTTTGCCGCTTTCTAAAAAAATGAAAAATTAACAGAAAAATATCGTTTGGCATATTATTGGGTTGGGTTGGGTTGGATCAATAAAATAAAAGTCTAAGCCTATTTAAATTTGCGAAAGTTTTGAAAAATACATTTGCATCTTTAGGGCGCTTAAATACAATAATAATAATTAAGATAACAGAAAAAAGTGTTTGTACAGTTAAAACTTAATTATAATTGAAATAAATAAAACTGACTAAACACTCAAGAGAAAGAACAAACTTAGAAATGTTAGCAATGTTCTGGATGAGTTTATAAACAGACTAGGATTTTGCCCAGAAGTGAATGGTGAGCATTCTGAACACCTAATAAAATAATTAAAATATTTAATTCGTTGAGTTTCATCAACCCTTAACCCTCCATGTGGCGTCTGATAGACTACACATCAATTTAATTGACTGTATTTCTTAAAACGAAGCGCCCCCAAAACTTGTCACCCCACCTAATCCTTCTACTATTGGTCCATTATATATCGCCTGGCATTGTTTTATGCCCTTGTGCAAATAAACTATTTCGGTCAGTTAACCCTTAACAACTATTCCAAAGAAAAAATCGCAACAACTATTGATGGGTCAGTATGACCCACTGTATTATTTATTCAAAAAAAGGTAATGAAACTTACAACGTATTTTCTAACATAAAAACAAAAACCTTTTAACAAAAAAAAACTTACTTAGTGCAGTTAGGACAAACTTTTACTGCACATTGTTGACAAATAAGCTTTTTACAATGATTGCAAACAGTATTTGTTTTTCGGTCCTTTGACCATGGGCATATGGCACATCTTTTTCGCTTGGACGTTGTCCTATCAGTGAGTGGCACAGGAGGTTCTGGAATCTCAGTGTGAAATATATTGGAGCCCATTTCTCGAACCTTTCGAGGTACCTTTGTATTTCCTAGTCTTTTTATGACGAACGGCTTGCATAACGATACCCCTAGCCGCTTATTTTTGTTTCATTAGATGCACAGTTATATCAAACATAACTATTAATTCCAGCAATATTCAATATTGCATGAAATAATGCCATTGACCAACATCTTGTTCTGCGCGAAGTAGAATAATTTTTCGTCAAGAGCATCAACCCCTGCTTTAGTCCCATTGTAGTACTCGATTATATCTGGTTTCAATGAAACTGCATTTATCTTATTATCGTGGTGCATACTTGATACTAATATAACTGCTTTATTAGTTTTTGGAACAAATGATACCATGGTAATCACCGGAGAAAAACCAAACAGTGAACTTTTAGGTTGTCGCTTACGGCTGGGTTGAAATTCTGGTGGTATTTGAAGTTTATTTTTGTTTAGAGTGCCTACATAAGTAAGCTTATTATTCAGCAGCTCATTTACTATCTCAATTGAAGAGTACCAGTTGTCAGCGGTTACATTGCGGTTGGTACCCATTGTGTACTTTGTCAAACAAAGCACAATCTCCGAAGGATTCGAAAAACGTTTTTCTTTAGGGGCCCGATCTCCAATTTGGGCACCTGTATATACCTTGGCCTTCAACATATAGTGGGTCTTTGAATCCGCCAGAATTTGTACTTTCAAGCCATACTTAGCTGGTTTACTAGGGATGTACATACGGAATCCACATCTACCCCTAAAGGGTACCAACATCTCATCCAGGGTAACATTATCATCAGGGTTATACATTTCCCATGCGTTATCCACAAATATATTAAAAACTTCTGAAATCGGCGCCAGTTTATCCAATTTGATCCTTTCCTTCCTGGTTTGTAAATCATCAAAGCGTAAACAACAAAGCAAAAAAAAAATCTTGCAAGGCTCATTGCAGCTCTAAAAATGTCTCTTCCTGTTCCATCAGTACACCACATTGACCTTAGATCCTCAGGACCAGACTTGAATAAGCCTTGAAGATATAACAAACCAAAAAATGCTTTTAGCTCATCTTTACTTGTTTTGGCAATAAACGTTGGCTGAAATTTTCTTCTGGCAGCCCTACGTCTTTTGAAACGTTTATATTTGGCCTGACACAGTCCAGTTTTTATATTTGTAAATTTACAAACTATCTTTAGGATCTTATCATTTATAAGTAAGTTCCATGCTGACTCAGGTGACTTAGGTGGATTGGACAAAGCAAAGCCCTTCAAACCTGGTTTAGTGTAAATAGTGTTATGAGCTGCTGCTCTTCCACGTGTCGCTGCTCCTTTTAACCATCTTAATCCATCTTTTCCAACCCAATACCTAAAATTAACTAGAGGTTGATCTTCCTCAGAATCATCATTGCCAGAAACCCCAGAAGCCTCACTCAGAGAATCATGTTCACTAAATAGCTCGCAGTGCTCTTCAGAATCATCGCTTTTATCTCCATCCTCCAAAATTTTTCTAAGAGCGTCCTGTTTATTCTCAGCAATTTCCCAGAGGACATTGGCGCCATTTTCATCATCCGTGAACTCATTAGTTTCTTCCACGTTTTCGAGGTCCTGCCAAAATTTTTCATCAAATTTTTTATGCAAAAAAACTTACCAAAATAATTATTTCATAAAGTGCTAAATTGAAAATATTTAAAACGCAACAACTACCGCTGGGTCACTTTGACCCATTTTCGTAAATTCCCACAATGAAGCTGCACGTAGTTGATGTGCTACTAAAAATAAACACGCGCGCTTGACAAAGTCGTGAAGCCTTGCCCCCAAGTTACAAAATTGGAGGGAGAAATTTCAGTTTCAAGGCGTCTCTGGGTCAATTTGACCCCGTCAATAGTGGTTAGGGGTTAATTCAGCGTAGTCTCCTAGACGCCACATGTTCGTTTGTGGTAGAAACATCGTATGATCTAATCGGAAAGAATTCGTTTTGAGAATAATAGGTTTGAAGAAACTGTTCTACAGTGGTATAATGAAGTTGATAGTGATGCGAGTGATGTTGACAGTGCGCCAGAAGATGAAGTTATTGAATCTGAACACGACACAGCTTCCGACTTTTCTGAAGAAGACTGTAATGAAAGTGATAGTGATGAAGACAGAAAAATTCTGCTGATTCTGAAGTTCTGGAAGGAGAAAAGAAATATTTTTACGGAAAAAACCGTTTCAGGTGGTGCACTAGTGAGGTAGTTCCTTCATCGCATGTAAGAAAACATAACATAGTCATGAAGGTTCCAACTGTAAAAAGAAGAGCTCGCGACCTAGGTAACTATCTTGGTATGGAACCTATTTTTCTCCGACGATATTTTAGAACAGATAATTATATGGGCAAATCAGTAACTCTTCCAAATACGTTCAAACTACAAGAAAGATCCTTCCTGATTTTGATGTTAGTTGTGGTATAATATTGCGCACTTGTCACAATTATACTCATTTTAGATATGTCTATATGTATTTTTTTGTAGTTTTTATAATGTTTTACAACTTTAGTTGCTTGCTTAGTAAATGGACATGCAAAAAAAAAAATCGGAAAATTTGCCAAGAGGGATATAGCTAATAGGGTAATTTTATTTAAGAAAACATTTAGAAAGTTGCATGCAAGATTTTGTAAAACTGTGAGTTTTAATAAAATAATATGTGCTGGAAGACTAAAAACTGTAACAACGCCTGAATTAGAAAAAACTGTAGTTACGATAGAATAAAATATTTAAATAATATCGATAAAATTGCACATCAGCTTAAAAAAGGACATAGACGTCAAAGTTATACTGCCCTTTGATTTTCTACCTATTATTAAAATTTTGCAGTTGGTTGATTCATACGATGGCACAAAATAATATTTTATTATTTATTAACTTTAATAAATAATAAAACCAATCTTTGGGCCGACGAAATTACTTACATTATTAAAGACACTCATTTTCAGCAACAATTTTTGCTGAACGTTTGGGATGGAGTTACTTAGAATTAGTGAGAATTGGAATTACTTAATAAGTGACTACCCAATTAGTTTATTTTTTACCAGTATAATTAAGAGTTGAATCCTATACAGTTTTTGTAAAATTATTCACCATCATACCCATTTTGTTAAAAGAACTGTCCGTACTAGAATTAATATGTAGGTTATGTACAACTAAGCTCCAGCTGAGCTGAGTTTTCTTGGTCATCATTCTTTTGCAGGTAATTGCTAGATTGGACGTGCATAACATCACTATTAGCTATCTTAGAGTCCCGATACGAAAATTCTCGATTTTTTTTATGGGCTTTATAAAATCTCTACTTATAAAGACTTCTGTTTATTTCAGCTTTTTATTTTATGTTACTTTTAGTTTTTACCATTAATCTTAAATTTTAAAAACCCGAACGTAAATTTGCATGGGGATTACAGGTTACAAAAATATATATTAAAAAAAAAAACGATGCGTAAATTAATTATTTTTATTTATATTTTCATAAAATATTTATATTATTCTATTCTTAAGATTTATATTATTCTTAAGCCAAATTACAGATGTTGTATTTATCAAATTTAATAGTTATTACATTTTTATGACCTTACCCTGACAGCTTAATAATGTACCGTAAGAAAATAATAGGTATCGGTTAATGCATAATGGAGTGCATGTTTATACGGTACGTTACGTCGTGTTACGACATCGGTGTCAAATTAAAACGCATACTTTTTAATTAGCTCTTGGTCGTATATACGTATAAACACCAGTCGCAGTGCTCTAGATGTACACTCATCCATAAAATATTCTCGGTAGTGGCCTTTTAAATTAATTATACCGGGTGGTTTTAATCTGAAAGTAACAGTGTTAATTTAAGATATTTTAGTAGACCGTTGAACTAATTTACTGAATTACTTAGAAAATGTTAATACGAGAGTAAACTAATTATCAATTTAAATACTCGATCATTAATAGTAGTAGTGAGCTTAAAAATTAATGATATCCCTTTATCAGTGGTGAGATGAGTGAGATTAGGTTTGATCTAGCAGAAGAAGTGACCAATACATAAACAGTCCGGAATCTGCGCAGACGAAAGTACGTGTTCTAGCAAAACTAATCCGGGATTCTGACTGCCTGTCAACTGTTCTTGTTGCTAGAACAGCTGACCGGTTTCAAAGTTCAGTTTGGATATTGGTTTCAAACCACTGAACGTAGTCCGTAGAATTTCATAGGGATTTCGGTTTGGGACATGCGTAAGGTATATGTCAAGAATCTGTTTTCTTTTTTTGTTTGTTATTTAGATAAATAAAAAATGCATATCGGATTTGGAGTTTGATCTTGTGGTTTGATCACGTTTCATTGTGGAATAATTAGGGCTGGTTTTAGAGTTAATTTACTACTGTATTTATTAAATATTTTTCAGGGTGTTCATTTAAAAACTTCCCACCACGGATTTATCGAAAACCACTGTTTAAAAAAAAAACGCCGAAATACGTCAAAAGGTTTGTCAAGGGGGACAACTTTTTAACATAAAACTACTTCACCCCCTTTCACCCATTGCCCCCCAGGGTCATCCCCATAAAAATTTTAAATGGCAAGGGGTATCGAGTAATAGCTTGTTTAAAAGGTCTTTCGAAGTCTTTTATTTTGACGTTTGATTTTTTTTAATCGGTCGATTCGTTTTCGAGAAAATTACAAAAATCATTGTTTATCTTAATTTGTTCATATAGAAAACAAAAACATGAACATATCAGTTTTTATTTCAATAAGTGTTCAAAATGTTGCCCGTTAGGGTTTGCCAAATCTACAATTCGTTTATAATTTAAAACGGAAACTACCAACATAAACAGCAATTCCAAAGATTAGACGTGGAAAAAACTAAATAACAACCTGATTTTTTTTCCGCATTCTTTTCATCAACACAGATATCCTGGGCGAACTGTACCTATTTATTGTTATACCTGCTTAGTTATTTATAGTTGCTAAGGAAAATAAAGAATTTATTTTGCCGTAAGTTACATTTGTGACAGTCTTGGAATAGGGAAAATTTAGTTGTTGAATTGAAGATTTTACTTCCAAAATGGTTAACACACTAGCCGAAAGAGTGGAAATTATTCCAATTTATGGTGCCCAAAATCAATGTGCTCGGCAAACTGCCGTCACGTTTAACGCCAGACATCCGGAGAAGATAATTTCGCATAGGTATGTTGGATGAAGCCGCTCAAGCTGAAATTTTGGGTCATTTTGGAATAAATCCTAATACTTCATTACGCAAACCTGTTGCTGCCACTGGTATTTCATTAGGCTTTGTTCAAACAGTTTACAGACCAAACTTCATAAATTTCATCCATTCAAAATGAAAATATTGCAAGAGTTAACCGAAGACGATTTTGATAGACGAGTTGAGTTTTGTGAAAAAATGACTGAAGCGATTAATGATAATATTATTCATGTAAGATGTGCTTCAGCGATGAATGCACATTTTAACTAAATGGATTTGTTAATAAGCATAACTGTAGATATTGGAGCAATGAAAATCCTCATGCATTTATAGAAGGGCATACCCATTACCCTCAAAAAACGGAAATTTAAATTGAGACATTTATTTGGATATGTTGGAAAATACCATCAATCCGCTTATCACTGAATCCATTGAAAACCAAATCCATGATGATAGAAACCCTATACTTGATGAGGCTGAAATATATTTCCAGCAAGACGGCGCTCCTCCTCACTATATTCTTCCCATTCGGCAATGGCTAGACGACAAGTTTCCAGATAAATAGATAAGGCGAAGGGGGCCTATAGAATGGCCTGCTTGATCTCCTGATATAACGCCGTTAGACTTTTCTATGGGGTCATTTAGAATCTATTGTGTTACTCCCCAACCTGAAAGTTTGGATGAACTTCGTCAACGCATCATCGACAGCTGCCATGATATCCCACAACATGTATTTAAAAATGTCCGTCAGGAATGTGAACACCGCCTATATTATTGTTTGGCCAAAAACGGGCAACATTTTGAACACTTATCGAAATAGAAACTGATATTTTCATGTTTTTGTTTTCTATCTGAACAAATTAAGATAAACAAAGATTTTTCTAATTTTCTCGAAAACGAATCGACCGATTTAAAAAAATCAAACGTTAAAATAAAAGACTTTGAAAGACCTTTTAAACAATTACTCGATACCCCTTGCCATTTAAAATTTTTAAGGGGATGACCCTGGGGGGCAGTGGGTGAAAGGAGGTGAAGTAATTTTAGGTTAGAAAGTTGTCCCCCTTGACAAACCTTTTGACGTATTTCGGCGTTTTTTTTTAAACAGTGGTTTTCGATAAATCCCTTGTGGGAAGTTTCGAATGAACACCCTGTATAAAAAACTCAATAAAATTCTGTGTAATTTTACATTATATATTGGGTATTTAAATATATCCTAATATTTATTATTACGGGTTTTAAAAGAATCCAGAATGTCATCAGACTCTTCAAGTTCGGATTCAAATCATGGATTTGATTCTAATGTATCGAGTGATAATGAACTAGTAGATATGCTATTCCAAGGCAACAGGAGACCAAGAAAATGAAAGCTACCTCGAAGTTACTGTACCACTGTACAATAACCAGGAATTCGTTGAGCATTTTGTTCGAGCATTCGTTGAGTTAGCAGACAAGATATTGGCCATAGATTTGAAGAAAGTGAGTTTTTTAAGTCAGAATCTGTTGGAAATAGCAAGCTATCAGCCTATGAACAAACGTTAATTTTCTTGTGGTTTGCTGGTCATAAAGCTTCTTTATTTAGAGATGTTGGAGATAGATTTGACATCAGAATTAGCTGCCTTTTTTATGTTATTAAAAGGATGATACATTTCCTAAGTAGAATGTCACAAAATGGCCATCTGATCTTGAAAAGACAACTATTGTACAACATTTCCGGAGAAAATGGATTTCCAGGGGCCATTGCGGTAATTGATGGTACTCATATAAACATGATAAGCCTAAGAATGATCGACACTCTTATTTAAATAGAAAGAATTTTTACTCCATCTAGGTCTGTTAAATAAGAAATACCTATTTATAGTTTTTACTGAGTTTCACCACTTAAACCTCTAGTATTTTTTGATTAATATAATTTTAGAATATTAAGCCTTGAGATTCTATTTTTTGACCTAAACAACTATTTTGTTCACTCAACCTTTTGAAATTATTTTCAAATGCAAGTGGTTTGTGATTATGATTTAATAATAAGGGATATTTTTGTTGGATATCCTGGTTCTGTTCATGATAGCAGAGTTTTTAAAAATTCTCCTCTATATGCGGAATTGTTAGAGAGGTGTGAAGACTTTTATTTACTGGGAGACAGTGGCTGTCCCTGTTTAAGAAATCTTTTAACTTCATAAAAGGATAGAGGAAACTTTTCAGCCATAGAGAAAAACTTCAAAATTAAAGCTATCAACAAATCGATATGTCATTGAGCATTGTTTTGGCTTGCTGAGGCAAAAACTGGCGACAACTATACCATATCAAATTAAGCCAAAATTCATAATATAGTGCACCTTGCCTGCTGTGTACTACACAATTTATCTCTAATGGGAAAAAATTTAATTGCCAAAGCTGAAATAAACATAGAACTACCTTTGTCCCCCAACGATGCCGGACAAGATGACGATAATCAAGATATTAATGATTAATTAATGATAATAGGGATGCTGCTGACCACAGAAATGTTGTTGCTAGACAAGTTTTAAGGCAGCCTGGCAGCCTTGGCATTAAAAGAATGTGGGTGGTGAATCAGCAAACTTGACATAGATACAGCATACAAGAAAGTGCAAAAAGTCCAGTTTACAGCAGAAGCAGCAGGTAATAAATATTTTTAATATACAGTGTGTCCCAGGATGAGCGAATTTATACGTGAAAATGACAAAAAATGTTCTGGTCTGGTGACAAAAAAAATCCAACCCTGCTTTATATTAACATAACTTTGCATAACAAAATATTTAAAAGGGATTATTATATCATTATCTGGCACAACCTCAAAATCGGTTTGGACCCATTTTACAGGCGACCGTATTATATTTTAAAAAAAGCTGCTTATAAAGCAAAGCTGTACGGTAAAATAATTTAAAATAAGTAGGCATAATTCTCCTCGTCTAAATCTGCCAAGGTTGCATTGATGGGCGGGCCTATATTTCGCGCGAATCATTTACTCCATCTGTTCGGTAATCCGACTATAATCTCAAATATTGACTGGGCACAGCAATCATTTCAAATCAGGAATCATTTGTTAGCGATATATTCAACTTCCATAAATAGTACCCCTATTAAGAAGAAAAGGCTATTTGGAAGACAAAAACATCCATCAGATCAGCAAATCTTATAGAATAGTGACTAAAAAAGAATTATAAAAGCTGAAATAGCAAATAGTACTTACTATATAAATGTTTTTCAATTTCTCTAAAGATTTTGCCAGCTTATGGATATCATCCATAACTCTTTACACTTTATACTAAATTTTAAATTCCATCCTAGACAAACACTTTCTTCCAAAGAGTAGTCAATTAACCGTACATTAAATATATCTAAAAAAAAAACAAGAAAAATATAAAAAACTACGAAAAACGATTTTTATAATCGGTAGGGAGGAGCCAGATAATGTAATAACTTGTTTGTTGTCACATGGTAACCTCCTGTTTAGGATACCATATTTGAAAGCTCTTAAAAAATGGTTTTCAATGGTAAATAAATTATTTTTATTTAATTAAATTATTTGAATAAAATTCAGTTATTTGTATTTTAAAAAATTATTTTATTTACAAAATATTTGTTTTTGCTCAAGCATAAAAAATAAAGTAAGCGGCAGTAATAAGTCTAAAAAAAGGTGGTTTTGAATATTCAGTTTTAAAAAGATTTTTTTTCCTATTTTTACTTTAAGAGGTGAAACATTACTGTTATTATTATTTTTATTATTATTATTATTATTATTATTATTATTGTTATTATTATTATTATTATTATTATTATTATTATTATTATTATTATTATTATTATTATTATTATTATTATTTACAACCAGTTAAGGCTCGCACTCCCTCTAAGGGGGGGGGGGAAGGGGGGGTTGAAGGATCATTTACTTATCCCAGATACCTCCGATATCAAAAGGATTAAGCTCTGTGGTCTGTGGGGGGGCCTTTTCGGTGCCCTTAAGTGACTTGAAATGTAGAGATATCTCCTAGGAATTTTCGGGTGCTGCGAGCAGTTTCCAGTAGTACTACCTTTTGCATGTGCTTATATAGATGTTCACCAGTTCCTAGTTGTTTAAGGTATTCCAGTAGACTCTTTGGTATTACACCCTTTGTCGATATAACAATTGGGATGGTCTGAACATTATCCATTCTCCAATGCCTTCCGATTTGAATTTCTAGATCTCTGTATTTGGCGATTTTCTCAGTGTGTTTCTCTTGCAGATTATTGTTGTTCGGTATGGCTACATCAATTAGAGTTGTTTTCCTGGAAATTTTATCTATTAAAATAAGATCTGGTCTATTATGCCTTACATGTTGATCGGTAAGTACACTGCGGTCCCAATATAACTTATATCAGTCATTTTCCACTACGGGTTCCGGAGTATATTTATAATACGGAACCTTCTCTGTTGTAATAAGTTCCAACTTCATTGCCAGCTCTTGATGTAAAATTTTTCCAGCTGAGTCGTGCCGTTCTTTGTATTCTGTCGCTGCAAAGGCCTGACGTCTTCCTGGTATGTGTTGGATTGTCTCTGATGTTTGGCATCCATACCGGCATTTGTCGTTTTGTACGGACGGATCTCTGACGATGTGCTTGAGATAATTTCTTGTTGGTAAAACCTGATCTTGGATGGCGAGTAGACAGCCCTCGGTTTCTGGAAACATCTTGCCTGATACCAACCAATAGTTCGACGAAGCAGTGTCGACATGATTTTGGCTGATCTCATTAGGATGCCGCCCATGAAGGGGCTTCTCCATCCAGATGCGGAGTTTTTCCTGGTCCGTATGATGATAGCTGCGCGCTTCCTCGCTCTTAAGTTGTAGAGGAGTGGAATCGTCTATTTGATTTATTGCGCGATGCAGCGTGGAATTTTCTCCTTGCCTGTAAAAATAGGATCTTAAGTTAGTGATTTGTTTTTCAAGTTGTTTACCCAGATCTATTAATCCTCTTCCTCCAAGGTGGCGGGGAAGCATTGTTCTTTCAGTGGCACTTCGAGGGTGGTGGTTGTGCGTTTTAGTAAGTAGGGTCCTCACTTTTCTTTGTAGCCTTTCTATGTCTGTCCTACTCCAATTAATTACCCCAAAAGAATAACTAAGAGTTGAACATGCGTAGGAGTTAAGTGCCTTAAACATATTTTTGCTGTTGAGATTGGTTCTCAAAGCTTGTCTTACCCTTTTCACAAACTCGTTAGTCAGTTCGCATTGTTTGTTGTTCAATCGTTTGTGATTGTTTCATCCTCAAGTATTTGTAAATTTCGTGTTCGCCCATGGCCTCGATGGTCTGGAAATTCTGCATCTGATATTCTCCTGGCTGAATTTTTGCTCGGATTATATTGAAAGTACGGCATTTATCTAGTCCAAATTGCATGCCGTTGTCGTTGGAGAACTCTTCTACTATATGCAGCATTTGGTTTAGCTGGTTTCTAGTTGCAGCCATTATTTTTAAATCATCCATATACAGTAGGTGATTTAACTTTGCAATCTCGGTGTTATTATCTCGGATGCTAAACCCATAGTTGGTAGAGTTAAGATGGTTTGGAAGAGGGTTCATAGCAAGGCAGAACCATAATGGGCTCAGCGAGTCCCCTTGGAAGATTCCTGTTCGAATTGGAATGTTGTTTGTACTTACTGCGCTTTTACCCTGTACTTCGAGCTGGATCGTTGTTCTCCAACTTGTCATAGCACTCTCTAGAAAAGACAAAGTATTACCATCAACTTTATACACTTTTAAAATGTTTATAAGCAATTCGTGTGGTACTGAGTCGAAGGCTTTCTTATAGTCGTTGTAGGCAGTAAAAATATTTCTCTTGTTGTGATATGCCTGGTTGTTGATGAAAGAGTCGATAATAATTTGTTCTTTACAGCCCATAGAACCTTTAACGCATCCTTTTTGTTGTGCGGCTATGATGTTGTTTTCCTCACAGTGTTGATAAATGCGCTGTGTTAAACATGAAGTGATAATTTTATACAAAGTAGGTAGGCACGTTACCGGTCGGTACTTAGACGGATGTTGTGTGTTGTTCTGGTCTTTAGGCAGTAGCTAGGTTACTCCTTGCATTAGGAACGCTGGCATTTCCTGTGGGTTAAGAATAACGTGGTTAATTAATTCTGAGAGTTTAGGATGCATACTCCGTAGTTTCTTTAGACAAAAGTTATGAACTCCATCTGGGCCAGGTGATTTTCAATTATGCAGTTTTTGGATAATCTGGTTGACTTCCTCGATAGTGAATGGTCGATGTTCCATCTGGCTATATTTATTACTATTTTGTTTCTCTTCAGTAGCCCAGCTTGCGTTGATATTGCATGTTGTTTGAGTTGCAAGTTGTTTGATCTAAAAATCTTCAATTTGTTCTTTCGTGGGTATTGCTTATCTGGGTAATCTGATTTTGAATTTAGCTCTCTATAAAATTGTTTTTCGGCCTTTTCAAAACGAAGATTGTCACGTTTTCGGTTATTACTGGTCTTGTATCTTCGTAGGCACCCTGAAAATAAGGAAAGTTTCTGTTTTAGAGTATCCAGGCATTGTTGAGCTGTATTATTTTCTGGTTCATGCCGAGTGTGGATGTTGTTTCTCTGCAAAATTTTATCAACTTTCTGTTTTAGTCTGTTTGTTCGTGTACCCCTCAGATATTCTGTTAGTTGGCCGATATCTTTTCGAAACCTCTGAATTTTTCGTTGAAGTCTTGTCTCCCATGGCGGTATCGGTAGCTGGGTTCTTGCAGAGTCATTGTGGGTCCTTATCTTAATCTTCATGGTTTTAGCAACGGCAGTTGCTGCGCTATATACTAAAATGTGAAGAGATTGCATGTTATTAATATTTAAAAGATAAGGTGGAAGAATTTTGGTGTTTAAAAGTTCCATAGCTTGACCTAGTTTTTTTGAAGAGTTTACTTTTGGAAGTTTGGGTCTTATCAGTGGGTTAATTCCCTCAAATTCAAGCATCGCACTTGCCATTTCTGCAGATAGTTCGTGATATAGCTCAGAATTGTCCTCTTGGGTGTTTTCGGTAGTGTTAGGTTCCTGTGTGTTATTTAATACGTTTTCTATTACAGGTTGCTCCTCAGCTGGTTGATTGTTAGCGGGGTCTTGTTCGTTTTTAATTTGCGCTTGTATTTCTTCTTTAATGGTATTGAGTCTTGTCTCTGGAATTAGGTGATTACGCATTATTACCCGATACTGGTCTGCTACTCTCTGTTCGGTGACTTGGAGATGTGGATAGATTCTCCTAAATTCGGCATGTAAAGGTTGTTTGTAGCCGATCATTTCTCGTCCCAGGTTGGTCACTTTATAAAAGCTGCGCATGACGGTTTCATTCATCGCAGATGTCCATTTCATGCGCTGTCTTTGTAGTCCCGCCTGGGTGAGCGCTGGCTAAATTTCCTGCGCAGCACCTTCAGCGAGGGGGGCTCGTCATGGTGTTGGGCCCTCCTGGTCGTTTTGTTGTTGAAGAGGAGGAGGTGTAGTTTCTTGAATGATAGGTTGCCGCCTCCTTAACTCCCTGCCACCGACGGTCCGCATACTGTCATGTCCAGCGCCGGCTCCAGACATGCCCTGGCGATCCCCAGGCAGCGACCTTTCTCCGAGGCATCTTCCGCTTCGTGTCTCCATTTCCATGGGTGTACCACCATTTAACCCTGGTGGTCCAGGTTGTTCTGTTAGTCGCCTTTTACGACAGGCAGAACGTACCAGGTACCCCGTGGGGGGCCGGGGTAGAATAGCATATTATTATTATTATTATTATTATTATTATTATTATTATTATTATTATTATTATTATTAATATTATTATTATTAATATTAATATTATTATTATTATTATTATTATTATTATTATTATTATTATTATTATTATTATTATTATTATTATTATTATTATTATTATTGAGAGAGCTGAAAATGATGACAGAGCTGAAATAAGATTACTGCACGAAGCAATACAAATTGAAGTACCCGGGCAGTTTGCATTCGTCAGACACCTACAGTATTTGTAAGGAAAGTTTTTAAATTACATATATTTCATCTCTATCAAATGTAAAACTTTTAAGAAGGCGATAAAGATAACTCCGAGAAAAAAAAATAAGATGTAAAATATGATATGAAAACTTTTTAGATGTGCATATAAGTAACTGTTAATAAACATGTCATAATTCAAGAACCAAAAAAAATCAGTTTTTGAGACAAAATATAGTACACTTTTAAGAAGAACAGAATTATCCCAATCCATGTATTGGATGAAGAGGTCCTGTTGGAGTCGGTATTAAATTGTGCATTGAGAAAACCTGGACTTAAAGTAAAGAGCGACAAAGGTAAGCATTAACAGTGAATAGATGACCGAGAAGAAGAAAGGTAAAAATGTATCTCTGGTAGAATATTATCTTTATTAATAAGCTTTTAACTATAGGAATTGACTTAAAAGATACATATACAATAACAACTAAATCATTGTACTTGATATAACTCAAACTGTTTTTTATCGTATATTTCCCACACGTGTTCATACTACTATCAAGAGTAGCATTTATTTCGTAAATATCTTATCACCAATTCTCCTAATGAGTTTCCTCTGTAGTATTTATTAATGTCCAAATTAACAAATTAATTAATTATTAGCATAAAAACTCGAGAACATTTTAAGCGGCTCTCTTATTCGTGTAAAGGGATACTATTTTTTACTATACGTTCCCTTGCCTGAGTAATTTTAATTATTTCTTATGATGTTTCATTTAGAACCAAGTACACTCCAGAGAATTGTCGAAGCCTTTTTAATGGTTACCAAACGAAATACTAACAGGACGCTTTTTAATATGAAATAGAAAATAGCGTTATAATATTCAGTTAGGGGAGTTTACTTTTGCAATTATGTTTGTTTAAATTTGTATAAGCCCTAAAAAAGTATAAAGACGTTTTAAAGCAGTAATTGGCACAAATATCCATTTGAGCCTAACAAGAAAACCATTGTTGACATGTTATATTTGTTAATAATTTTTCGAAAAGGTAAGCTTAGATAAGTTGTTGATAGTATTGCACATTAGCACTTCACTCCAATATCATTTGACGTTTGGTATTTTGACTAACAATAGAACCAATATTACTTTTTGCTATAGACATCACAGTGGACTGGTATTTTCCATAGCTCTAAGACTAGGTCTTCATAAGGACATCATGGTTTCCTAACGGTTTCCGAGGTCATACAGCAGTCAATTTCAATTGGTCACTCTTACACGCTATTGTTCACACGAAGTTCCTATAAAACTGTTAGGCTCTTAGGTATTTTGTCACTTTCACTTGTTTCACTTTGTTCACTTTTTTTTTTTAATGAAGCATGCATCTAATAAGCACTTCTGAATTCTTTAAGTAAACAAACTGGTCAAATGTCACATGGTCAAAGTTTAGTTGTCACTGTCGATCTCAGTCACTGTCACAGGTAAAGTGGGATCCGCTATTACCCCCAATGCCCAAGAGTGGTTTCTCTTTTTTTTAACAACTTTAGTGATCAAATTTAGGTTCATTTTCTCTTATTACCAAAAACAGTTCGATATCTTTTCACTCATAGCGTTCTAATGAAGTTTCGTAAATACTCTCATACTCTGAACCTCAACACAGTTAAAACCTACCTGTTTGAGTATAAAAGTCTCTATTCCATTGTGATTAGAGTATAAGCACCATTGTTACTAGTTAATAAAAAGTGAGTGCAGTTACCTGTTAAGAAGCAAAAGTTAGTGTAAATAGGGTTTAATTAAGTATATATAAGAACAGCCAAAATTATTACCTGCCATACTAAACAACTGTTTCATATTCCTATCTTTGAAGCTAATAAATAGACATATTTTATATACATACTAGTACTCTGCAGTGGCACAATTAAACAAATATGTCACCTTTATTTGGGGAAGAAGCCAGGTAACAGTTCTCCCCCGAATATAAAGTTAGATAAAACTACTACTTATTTGCCATTTGCTAATAGCGTTTCTAGCTTCCTCTGAAAATACGGTGATAAATACGGATACTGATAAAAACGAATACTTCAGAAGAAAGAATTATTATATATAAACCTTATATAATATCCAGCATAGTCGAATAAGAGGTATAAATTCTTTTATTTCTTTGGAGGTTTTTACTTTAAACGGACATTGTTAAATTAGAACTCATTTTATGCCTAGAAAAGTTCTAATTAAAAAATTTTGATTTCTCTAGTATAATAGCCTTTTTGGATGGACCATTTGATTTTTTTTTGCCAATTTTAATAAAGTTATTTTTCTTATAGAGAGGTCATATTTGAATTTACTTCAAAACATGTATATTTTAAAAAGTAAAATAAGTATTTTTCAGGAGAACTTTGTAAAGGGGAAGAAAGAAGCTTAACATTAAAAATTACCAAAAATACCTATTTAAAATTTTATTTAGCATCTTTTAACAGATGGCTCAAAGAAGTATTCAATGTCTTTTACAAAAAAATTATTAGTGGCTGTTTAAAGATAAAATGCTTTGAAGCTTCGCAACCAGCACGTATATGACTGTAATAAAAACGTGTAATGTTCATAATGCCTGACATAATGTATGTACGTACATAGGAGGTATCCCGAAGGACGTATTATACCTAGTTTAGATATATACAGGGTGTCCCGAAATTACATTGCAATATTTTACCAGCCGCATCTTTGTCTAAAAATAAGACAAAAACTTCATATACAGGAATCTTGAGAGGTGAATCGTTTTCATGTTACAGGGTGTTTTATAATTCCTATTGAAGATGTAAATAAAACACGTGATGTATGCAATTTTATAAAACAAAGAGCATAGAGCAACGAACACACAAACTTAAATAAACACTGAACGAAACGGAAAATCTCTCCCATTCACTTCTATATTAATCAACATTTGAAATAGAGGCAATGTAAGAAGAGAGATTAGCCATTGGGTCACATTATAACTGACTGCAGCTAACTACTAGAATGATTGTATATCGTGAATAAAATATAATCAATGATTAAAGAACTGAAGAACGTATTAGAGAGTTTGGACTAGGCAAGAGAAATAAGCGTAGTTATACTCTGAGTTTATTCACAGCGGAATATCATCTGACTGTACCCAAGAGAGAATGTATCTCTCAATACCATCCTAGAAGATTGTATACGTGAAAAGATAGGAGAACTAGAAATCAAATAGACTTCGTACTAATTAATAAGAGCTTATGCCGTCTACGCTCCCTGTATTTTTATTAACGTATTTGTTGGAATTATGGTTCAACAAGGCTAAAATAAGATTAGAAGAGTTAAGCGTACCCATTCTACTATAAAAGCATGCTCGCTACAGCGATATTAAGATATGTACTATATATCTAAATAATATAAAGGTAATCTTATATTCCGATAAATAACAGTACAAGATAACTGACACTTTACTTATTTTAGTGGACAAACTATATATCTTTTACTAAAGTTAACCAGATAAAAAGACAGAAGTACCACATATCTTTTTTTTGCTGGTTACATTTTAATTAAAATTGAATTATGTTATTTTTGCACTGGCAAAATGACTCTTAATTCTCGTTAGAAATTTATCTCCATCTTTTACATGTAAAAGCGATTCTTAGACATCAAAATGTACTTATTTTGAAAAATGTAAATTATGGAGTTATGTTGTTTCTGCAGTGACCCGACGATATGCTCACCTCGTGTGTATAGGTAACAGTATCTATGGCTATACCCTCCCAGTAATCCATAAAAATATTGAGTGGCAAGCTGCTCTTACGGCATACATTACATTTACACTGGCCAGCAAAATTAACGGACCACTACATCATTTCGAATTATTTTTGGAAGTTTCCAAAAAAAATGAAACATTTATTTTTATATTAATGTGCCATATTACAGACATTCTAAATTTATAGAGATGTTTATTTTACTCTAACTATGCTTGTCTTATTTTTATTTTGTTGGATTTCCAGATAAAATTTGAATTAACATACCTTTTTTTACTTGTAAGTTTTATTATCATTTGTACTAAAAATTTACATTTGTGAGGTATACCGAAGTATAGTGTTTATTATGGAACGTCAAGCAAGAAATTTGACGGCCGAAGAATGTGCGCAGGCAGTAATTTTACTGGAAGAGGGATGGAGCTTTTAAAGAATTGGAGAGAGATTTGGTGTATCGCATAGTTATCTGGTCAAGACATCAGATAACAATACACTTAGAACATTTGCTGCAGACACAGCTACACGAAGCAGAATTTCAACTGATACTGTCTGTTCGTCGACGGCTAGCTGAATCTAATCTAAGACCAAGAATCCCAGCGCGAGGACCAGCTTTGACCCCAGAACATCGTAGAACATGGTTAACTTTTGCTAAGCATCGATTGGGCTAATGAAGACTTATAAAGAGTTCTTTGGCCAGGTGAAACCACAAATTTTCTCTACAAGTCAGATAGACGCATAAGAGTTTATCGAAGACCAAATGAAAGATATGCCCAATGTAACTTCTTTGGGGGGGGGGGGAGGATTCTCTTTAACTACTCGTACTGAATTGGTGACTATTAATATTGGCAGTTTAACAGCTGATAAGTACATAAGGCAGATCTTGCAAGAATATGTGATACCATTTGGCCCTTACATTAGTGAGAATTTTTTGTTTCAGCAGGATAATGCTAGACCGCATGTTGCTCAGATTGTTCAAAATTAGTTTAATAATGTTGGAATTAAAACTATGGATTGGCCAGCAAATAATCCTGATGTTAATCTAATTAAGAATGTTTGGGACATGATCTACCGCCGTTTTCAAGAACTTTTTAACCCTCCTAATTCCACTTGATATGGACTTACTAGGGATAATTAACTAAGTATGGAATACTTAGTTTGGATGAAAACGAGATAATGCCCATAATTTTAAGCATGAATGCATGTTGTTGTTCAAAATAGGAGAGGAAATACCCGTTATTATTTGTTTTTATTAATGTTAATATTCCTTTTAATTTTTTAATTTTTTTGTTTTTTTTTTCTATGGTTTTTTTACGTTCTTTTGACATTTTTTCTGTTTTTAATACTTTTATTACGTTAGAATAAGAATATACCTAATTTAGACACAAAAATATTTAATACATATTATAAACTTTTTTTTTTCAAAATAGTAGACAAATAGTAGTAGTGCGTTAATCTTGCTACCCAGTGTATACAATTTACAAAAAAAGAGTCCAAAGGTAGCCAAGACGAGAACTTTCGGCTTTCAAGACAAATCATGCAAGTTTGCGTACTCTTTTGTGGACTGCTAAAAGCCGGATCAGCTCGTAACTTCGGCTTCGGTTTATCTAAGACAAACTTCTAAAAATTGTGTTAAAAGGCAAAGGTTCTCATCTTGGACCATTTTATCCCAATTTATGCCAGCAAACTCATTAAATTTTCTTTGAACAAAAAATTATGAGCTGTTTCTTTGTTTGTGCCACCCAGTATATTTTCTTACAAATTTTACAGTCCAAAAAAGTTGTATATACCCCGAACCAGACCAACCCAAATAAACTAAAAAATAGCCCAATAAAGGCCAAAAAAAGGAAATTTGCAGACTAGCATATTATAAATGCCGGGCCATCTCCGATTGTCTGACCCCTTTCTGTTCGACCTGCATGAGGTTCGTAGCCCGACGCGACGGTTAATAACCCTTCTCGACTCCTGGTGCATCAGGAACCGGCCTTGGGGATGCTTCAAGGGCAGACCCTGCTGCCCGTTGCACCGCACCATCATCCTACTCATCAGTATTTAAAATATTTCTTTTCTTTGCTTGCGCTATTTCGGACACAAAGCTTAACGAACAAAAGACAGAGGCCCAAAATTATGAACAACGACCCGACGGCACTTCGTTGAATTAAACGTGTCAAGCAATAATAATTCTTAAAACTAATAAGAAATTTTTGAGCAAAAGTAAAGATTTGCAAGTATAATTGTACTGGAAGTAGCGGGTATAGGACAAATAAAAAAATATATAATTTTTTTTTACATTGCCGACGTTTTGACGTATTTAAAATGCCATAATTTTATTGATGCAACCTAAGATAGGTTTTTAAGGTAGAAGTGAGAAACACTAAAGAAAAACTCAAAGAAACTTAAACTCACTTGCCTAATTTGTCTTAGAAGTATTTTTGGTGTAGTAGGTTAATTGGTGTAATAAAATAAAAAAATAAATAAAAAGGAATAAAATCGGCTTTATGATACATGTAAAACATTTAGAGATACAGCTATCTGAATAGGAGCGATAAATAAAATGTAAATAAACAGATTTATGTATGTACGTATACGTATAAATTCATACGAAAAGCGTTAAAACAAAGCAGAAAGAACAATGCAAATCTGTCTTAGACTTATTACTGCAATACGTATATATACAGGGTGATTCATTAAAAATGGGAATAAACTGGATATGCTACATACCAAAATATGGCGATTGAGCTTAACATGTCTTATACAAATGTTGCAGGTTTATGAGATACAGGGTATTTAAAGTTGGAATTTTAATTTGATATTTCTTAATAATTTTGTGATTTTAAGCACTATCGTCTTGAAAATTAGCGACTTTATGTGTTTTGACATAAAAATTACGAATTTTGTGGTGAATTTATACAGGGCGTTAGTTACATCCTGTTACTTAGCTAAATTACAACATATCTTTTTTGCATAATCATTTATGGCTAAAATGACTTAAAAAATCTAAAAGGCAGTTTATTTTGAGTGAAAAAGATACTCTTGTATATTTCATGTAAGTCTATCAGTTTTAAAGTTATTTGCATATTAAACATTTAGCGTAAAAAATGCCACCATTATTATATTGGCTTAATAGGAATTTATTCTTTTAATTTACTACTATGCTGGGTAACAACAGTAAAGACAACAAATAACAATCAGTAACAATAATAAAAGAAAACTTTAAAGTAAATACTCAAAATGCCCGCCTTCCACTGCAATACATTTTGTAAGGCATCTCCTTGAAGATCTTTGAATATTAAATAACATTTGTCAAATATTTTTGATAATATTAGCAGCTTCTTGAATTTTCTGTCGTAATTCTTCGATGGAATTAATTGTATGTTTGTAAACCATGTCTCTCATGTGTGACCATATTGAGAAGTCTAAAGGGTTTAAGTCTGGACTTCTAGGTGGCCAAACAAATTCACTGCCACGCCCAATCCACCGGTGAGATCTGGATTTTCCGAAATACGAGCCAAAATCTCTTCTTCATCATATATGTTGATATTTTTTGAAGCACCATTTAAGGTTTCGGAACGAAAACACCCTGTTTCGCCCAGAAGGGTATAAATACTTCTGAACAGTTTGTGATTGGGTTGTCTTCGATTTGGCTATAATTCTAAATACGTTATGGCTGCACCAAGTCTACTATAATTTGACTGAGCAAAAACGCAAAACACAAAAACACAAAAACTGACAAGTGCTGACACAAGCCTACTTGAAAAAAAGTCAATGTAATAACGGTGGCTTAGGATTCTTTACGCTGAATGTTTAAAATGCAAATAACTTAAAAACTGATAGAGTTTCATGAAATAAACAAGAGTACCCTTTTTATTCAAAATTGAACTGCCTTTTAGATTTTCTAGTCGTTTTAGCCATAACTGACTAGGCAAAAAAGATATGTTGTAGTTTACCTAAGTAACAGGGTGTAACTAACACCCTGTATAAATAATGCTAAATTCACCACGAAATTCGTAATTTTCATGTCAAAACACATAGAGTCGCCAATTTTCAAGACGATACTGCTTAAAATCACAAAATTGTTAGGAAATATAAAATTAAAATTCTAACTTTAAATACCCTGTATCTCGTAAATCTGCAACATTTGTATAAGACATGTTAAGCTCAATCGCCATATTTTGGTGTGTAGTTTCTCTAGTTCAGAGATTACCGATTCTTAATGAATTCTTTTACCGATTCTTCAATCTGTACAATATATGTTGATATAGTTAACTCTTTCAAGATTCAACAGACTAAATGATTTTTGTAACGTAACACTTTTTACATCATAGACAAGGAATTTATATGTAAGTTATATTTTAGTCATAGTATTATATCTCAGCTTGCACACATTGCTTAAGAAGAAAACTTGGTCAGCAATGAAACCCTGATGCATAAGTACGAATGACAATCAATACTGAAAACACCGAAGTAAGAACCTATTGGGACACAGCAATACATCCATTGATCGGGAGGTATCTCATAATAAACCTGATGAGATAATTATAAGTAAAAACATAAGAAAATGCATTATTATCAACCTCTGTATAGCTTTAGATTTCCAAAACGATTTTGCTTTTCTCGTTTTGTAAAAAAAATGGTGCTCTAAAAAATTTTACGGTTTTTTTAAAGATTTATTAACCAACTGGAAAAGGACATAGTATACTAGGCTTAATCCACGAATTGACTTAAGGCTAGAATTCGAGAAATAGAAGGATTCATAATTGGTATACAAGATCAAGTTATAAAAACAAGAAACTACCAAATATATACTAAACGAAAAAATACCAATAGACGGTGTATAGGAAATGAATCAAGAACCAACCAAGAAATAATAGAGCATATTCGATCTAGCTGCCCAACTTTAGCCGAAAGCAAGTACTTAGAGCGGCACAATAAAGTAGCTACAATAGCTTATCTAGAAATACTAAAGAGATTTAAACTTTGCGATAAAAACAACAAATTGCAAATACAAACCCCGACCAGTAATAGAAAACGTAATAGTTAAAATTTGTTGAGAAAAAAACACCATGACGGATGTTACACTACACCATAATAGGCCAGATATCACAGTAATCAACAAACAAACAAAAAAAGCACTTTTAATCGACATATCAATTCCAAACAATTCCAACACAGAAATCAAATATCTCAAAAAATTAAACAAATAAGTAAAAAGAGAAGTGAAATAATTATGGAATCTTAAAAATTAACGTTATCCTGGTTGTTCTTCATGTTTAGAATTTATTCCCAAGAAATTACAAGATTAACTAAAAGATATAGATATTCCTAAAATAATTTACCGTGTAATGCAAAAGTCTCTGATACTTATTGTGACAAACATCGTAATATCATTTTTGGATTAGTAACACCAACTTAGTGTTGCCGGTGTTCGTGCGTTAGTATTAGGTGCTTTACAGAAAAAAAAAACAATAATATTATAACTATCAATAATTGACTGACTCAAGAAAAGAAAACTATATCCATTGCTTGGGTGAAGTACAGAAAAGCGTTTGACTTATCTCACATTCTTGGATATTGGAAGTTTTAAGAATTTTCTCACTTACAACAAAACTTATCAACGTAATCATGAACGGACGGAAAAATACTTTGTCGATTAGAGTAAATAGAAAAAAACACAACACAGGTACAATAAGAATATCCAAACTATATACTCTTGTGTATGGATGATCTGAAACTTTACAGAAGTAGCAGTAAAGAAGAACTATTACAGTCAATGCTGGAACTCGTCAAGGCATTCTCAAACGATATCGGCATGGAATTTAAAGTAGAAAAATGCAAGTACGTTCATTTCAAACAAGGACGACAATTACAAGGAGAAGATAATAATAGAAGGCTCATTGTTTGCATTACTAGAGGTAGAATTTACAATTATTTAGGAGTAAATCAAGTACTTACCACAAACCAGATAGAGGCCAAGAAGAAAGCTGAAGAAACGTTATAGCTATATAACGACATAACGACATTAAATTAGCGCCATAAACTCTTGGGCTCTACCAATCTTCTCTCAGACATTTTGAGGGTTAAAGTGGTGTTGGATTGATCTGCAAACGGTGGATCAATAAATTCGTATTTGGATGACGAAACTCATGAGCCTCTACCCAAGATCCTCCACAAACAGTCTCTACTTCCTAAGAAAAATGAGAGGCAGGGAAATGCCAAGCTTGCAATTATTACTTTTTTATGAAAAAAAAATTGTAGTTGCCATACCACTAGCATCAAGTCTACATACTGCCATCTGATAGATTGATAAAGGAGCTTCGTCGTTGAACCTTGCTGTACGCAGAATAAACAAAAATAAATAATAATGAAATAGAAAACAAAGAAAGAATGGAAAAATAAAGCTATGCACGGAATATACGCTAGAGCATTAAATTAAAAACACTGTGACAGATACTCATCTTCTATCCTTTAACTTACTTAAGAAAACCTCTTAGATCAAAATGTGACAACTAGAAGCCACATATCCTAAACGTAAACATGTCCTACAATACAAAGGATTGTCTTATCATAAAACAATACAGCATATTATTATAGTAATTGGGTTTCTAGCTTCTACTTACCTTGCACTAAAATATTATTTTAGGCGACACAACCAGGTAGCAGCATCATCCATCAGCGGATTTGGTTTGAAAAGAACCTAAATATTCATAGCATCCCCTACTATAAATACTTATCACCAGAAATAGTTAAAAACGGCATCAGTAAAATCTTTTGGGACACAAATTTAATCGACGTTACCAATCCACTTGATGAAAATATCTGACGCGCCAACACAAAAAAATGTACAAGCACTTAGCAAACTAGCACCTAGACTTTCAAACTTTAGAATTGAAGTAAATCTACTAATTAATGGAGTCTGTACTAAAAGAAATAGTGCTGTAAATATAATAATAATAATATTTTGACGAAAAGTAGCGTCCTTAGTAAGTAGCGTAGATGGAGTTTGCAGATTTAGGTTCAAGAAATCAAAAACTTCTTTTTTTGAAAAGGTGCCGACGTTTCGACAACACAGATGAACACAGACGAGCCACAGTTCATCTGTGGCTCTTGACCGCCTTGGTTTTTTTGTAAATATCTATGTATATCGTAGAAGTGATATATCAATTATTGTCTATTATGTGTGATTTTTGTTCTATTTGTTCAAAGTATAATCACATATGTGCCCATCTACATATATTATTCTGTTGCCAGTAGTATATATGCAGTCGACAAAAAAGCTTCTTCCACAGTAAACAGCCTTGAAAAAAATTTAAATAAACGTCAAAACGTCGGCACCTCTTCAAAAAACGAAGTTTTTGATTTCTTGGTCCTAAACCTGCGAACCTCATCTACAATAATAATATTAATATTATTAATAATAATAATACAAGAAAATATTATTATTTCCCGGCCTTATTTATTTCCTCTCATATTAAAGATGATTACGCAACGTATCACCAATGGTTTTTTTACCATCTGCCAACTTGCATGCAGTACAAAATGCACGTTGATTGGATAAGAATTGGCCGCTATATGACTTTACCGGAGGGCGTAGGCAATAACTGCACCATCTCATTATCAACCTTTTCGGTTATTAATTTGGTAAAAGTTGTGCCCGTTTTTTTGTTGATTTGGTGCACATCTGCTCGTGGCACGAGCTATGAATTTTCACTTACTTAAAAGGGTTTGTTTTGTTTGTATGTATTACGCTGCTTTAATCATTGAATTCTTGATTAGATTGTTTTTTACCAGTTCGTGAATGTCACGTAATGTTATGAATGAATGAAAACACGGAAGTTTCTTTGTTGTGGTTACCTAAATGCTTAAACTGCGTATAAATAATGTATGTATGTCAAAGAAAAAACGAAATATAATTATTCAAATTTATGAAGAGCGTTTTACATATGTCATTATTACTGTCACAAGACGAACTTCTTATACATATTTCAGTAGTTGTTAGGTAGGAAAGCTATGCTATACCCTTGGATAGAGTATGTTTAATTGTAATCTTAAGGTATTTCAGTTATTTAAAAAAAAGGAAAACTGAAGTTTTTACCAACCTATGCAACTTTTTTTTTAAACAGGCAAATATTGATTTTGCCTCTAAGATACATAGTGAAAAACGAAAAATGCCACTTTTTAGGATGATGTCAAAACTCACATCCTATATAAAATAGAAAAAATATTAAAACTGCTTTTGGTATATAATTATTTTTACTAATATATAGTAGTGGCCAAACGTAGATAGACAAAGTATTATTTTCATATAATTATTTAAAGATTTACCCACAGGTCCCCTAGATTTTAAATTATTGTTATTTGTAAGGCGGTCTATAAAAAGATACCAATAAATTTCAGTTAAATATTTTGCTTGCTATCAGGTAAAGAAATAATATAAATATAGCTGGTCAAAAGTAGGCAGACAAAAACAATTTTGGAATTATTTTTTTGTCTAGATATTAATAAAATAAAATTAGGATAGTATTGCTTCTCTTTAACTCAAGGTGCAACATGCCATGCGGAATTAGATTCTCTCTTGATTTAAGACAACGCATTATTAATGCATATCGCGCGGGTGATCGTCAAACTGATGTTGCTTGTAGATTTGATGTTAAAAGAAAAGCTGTTTGGGCAAATATCAAAAGACATGAAAGGACAGGATCATTAGAGCCAAAAAATAAATCTGGTCGACCAAAAAAAATGGACATTAGAGCTGTACGCAAATTAAAACAAATTAGCCAGAATAACCCTTTCATGACTTCTCGTCAAATTCAGATCGAATTACAGGCTCTAGGGATTTGTAATATGTCCTCAAGGACTGTAAGACGAAGGTTGGTAGAAGAGAATCTATTTGCACGTAGACCAGCAAAAAAACCATTGCTTCCAAAAAAGAATCGCTTAGCCCGATTGGAATTTGCCCGTCAGCATATACACTGAACAAAGCATGAATGGAAACGTATTTGCTGGAGCGACGAATCGAAGTTTAATTTGTTTAATTCCGATGAAACTCAATATGTTAGACGTCCTTCTGGCCAGCGTTTGAATCCCAAGTAAACAAAATCCACAGTTAAGCATGGAGGTGGATCAGTGATGGTTTGGGGTTGCTTCTCAGGTTATGGAATGGGCCCGTTACATCGCATAGAGGGCATAATGGACAGGTTTATGTACAGGGATATTCTCAGAGATGTTATGTTGCCCTATGTTGAAGACAATTTACCATTCAGATTCCAATTCCAGCAAGATAATGACCCGAAGCATTTCTCCAAAATTATGAAGCAATTTTTCGAAGAAGAAAAAATACCAGTTTTAATATGGCCATTTCAGTCACCCGATCTTAATCCCATCGAAAATTTATGGGAAATTGTAGATAAATAAATAAATAAATAATATATTTATTTAGCAAAAGCTACATTCAATAAAAACATAAATGAAATATAAAGTAAAAGTTGGCCATAACTGTATCAGGACACTTCGGTTTGTCCATGGATAACAGCATCCCGGTTCCAGAAATATCGTGCCAGAGGTAGACCATAAATTAAACTAGTCTTAACCTAAACATTATTTCCTTGCCCCACTTATTAAAAGCACAGTTAATTGTTGCTTGCCTTATAATAATAAAAATAATGTCGACTCAGGTTGATCGAGTCGATTCGGTTGCAAGCAGCCGATGACACACATTTGGAACTTGGTTGACCTTGCTGACCAGACACATTGGTCCTCCCGTAGATCGTGATATTAGGGATACAAACTATTCAAATAAAGGTGAATTATTCGAACGGTTGCAACAGAAATGGAAAAATATTGGTTTTAAACTCATAGACAATCTTATTGAATCAATGCCACGTAGATGTCAGGCTGTAATAGTCAATAATGGGTATTTTACAAAATACTAATATTGTAGATGGTTTAGTTTGTAATTAAAAAAAATACTTCGAAAAAAAAAGAGTATTGGTTATTTTTTAAATTTGTCTATCTACTTCTGTCCAGCGTATATTTAGTTATTTCTTTTTATTTACCAAATTAGATGATTGTCTCTAAAGAATGTTTTATTATTTTTATACATGTTTATGTTGCCCATAATATACTTAAATGTCTTTATTATAGAATTTTTATTTCCTTTGATTTTTTTAGGAAACCATTTGTCTGTCTACTTTTGGCCATTACTGTATATATTTAACTAAATATTAAAAAAGTAAATATCAGAAGCAACATATTTAATACTAAAAAGAGGCAAATATATTATTAATATAAAAGTACGCTTATGTAAATCTTCAAAACGATGCATAGGTTGCACACAGTGGTTATTCTTCGTAGAGCATAAAAATTTTAGTGGATTTTTATTTTGTAGGTACTATACAATAATATTATTAAAATATTAATAATGTTTAATATGTAATGACGCCTAATAAGAATTGTGAAATAATATTAGTATACAAAGGTAAAATAAATAACGTTTAAATTAAAAATGGCATTCTCAATTATCTTATCTACTGTGCAAGCTATGACAATATCCTAAAACTAAAAAGCAAGATACAGAAGAGTTTTACGATACAAAAACGTTACGTCTGATATTTTTCTTTATACTGTTTTTTTGCCTAATTAGAAAGTAAAAAAAATTATATTAGTAAAAACAATTTTTTTTATAAATTAAAATGCTTTACTATTGCGATCATTTTGACCAAAATATTAGGATTTTTGCTTTTAGAGCAATTTTTAGAAAATTTCTTGGTATTGTACATATATCGTTTCAAAGAGAGAACACAGACAAAATTATCAACGTCAAAAAATACAAAGTGTTTTATTTAAAAACGACAAAGTTACTTCGGTTTCCTAGTTTCATAAAGAAAATTTTATTGGGTCGCGAAAAACCTCAAAATTAAACCAGCTTTCTTATATTTTTAACAAAATGAAAAACAAAAAGTTCTCGTTAATTTATTAACAGGTTAAAGTCATTTAAGTAAGCTAGGTTTTGTTATTAAATCTCCCGCCTATCAGCTCTTAATGTATGGCACACTGTATATCAACCATCCTGTATAACAAAATAAAACATAAACACTAATACAAGTATAAATTAAAAGTTTGAAATGCTAAAAAAAAGTCCCAACCATCTACAATTTTAGCAAACGCTTTAATAGCAGAATTCAATTTAGTATGCTTTACTTCTTAAGTGAAATTTTGACATTTGTATAAAGTTCGTCGTACAAGAAAGTGCATATTAGTTAACTTAGATAGAAATTATACACTTACATACATTAGTCATAACATCTAAAACAATATACACATTTAAATATTTGAGGAGAATATAAATTAATAAAAAAATTAAAATTGTCTTGGTCTAATTTTTTATATGGGTCATAAATTTATTACAATTATATTGCATTACAATTATATAATAAACAGGAGTGACGTTTTTAGTGTAACTTGAATCTACAGCTTTAGTTTTATCAATTTTAGTTTAGGCGTTATAGCCCTTTTTATCAGTTTTGAATTGAATCAACTTATTTCGATTTTATACTGGTCAATCTCGTATAAAATGTTCTTTTGACGCATTGAAGTATAAAATGTTATTACCAAATCAAGGATTTCGCTGGGTAGGATTAGATATAGTTGAATATTGAAATGCAAATGTATTGGTTTTTATGGTACATAATAAAAGATGCTTATTAGCATATAAGGTTTGCTTGCCCTATTGCATTGATCCCCTCATCAATATTGTTAACTGTTGCATTCTTAAGGGAGATTTTCTAACTTCTAGGTATTCTACCAATACTATCGAAAATAATAGAGCGATTTTTATATAATCAAATAACTACATTTACTAATAAGTTCCAATTAACTCCCGATTGTCAGTCGGGTTTCAGGAAAAATTTTAGCACCACTACACATGCCTTGTCAACATTTTTGACGATATTAGATTAAACCAGGAAAAAAAGGATCTAACCTGTCTCACTTTGTTAGATTATAGTAAAGCCTTTGACACTATAGATCACAACTTATTACTTTCCAAATTACATTATATTGGCTTTTCGAGTAATACCATTCAATTATTTCAAAGTTACCTTTGTGATCGATTTTGTTGTGTAGTTATTAAAAATGAAAACAGTATTCTAAAATCAAAGTTTAATAAAATAGATAAAGGCGTTCTTCAAGGTTCAATTCTACCACCATTACTTTTTTCAATGTATGTTGCTGACATAAACAAATCACTAAAACACTCTCAAATTCTTCAGTATGCAGATGACTCTCAACTGTATTGACCATTAAACTTTAATAATATTCAACAAGCAGAACTAAATATAAATACTGATTTAAATAATATTGCTCTATATGCACAAGAACACAATTTAAAACTTAATCCCTCCAAATCTCAAGTGATGATCTGTCATTCAAATTATCAGATTAAAGAGCTCGTCAAAGACAAATTAAATATTAAAATTTGAAATGTTTTTATACCAATTACGGATGAGGTAAAAAATTTAGGAATGCTTATGAACTGCCAACTTAGATTTGAAAGTCATATCAATGATAAATTAACATTGGCGTATCTTAGATTGAAAAATATTTCACACTTAAAAAAATATCTTTCCTCAAAACCTAAGTATTTACTTTGCGAATCCCTTGTAATCTCTCTCTTTGATTATGTAGATGCTGTTTATACTAACTCGATTTCTGGTGTACTTTGTAGAAAAATTCAAAAGTTACAGAAATCATGTATGCGATTTGCCTACTCTATACCTTATAGACATAACATATCACCGTATCTGAAAGACAACCAAATTCTCAATATGTCAAACAGGCGAAAATATCATATCTTTTTATGTTTAAAGTTATAAAATCTCAAAACCCACCTTACATTTAAAAAAAATTTATTCCATTTTTTCATAATCACAATACTAGGAACATACATCTATTTAAAATTCCGGGTCATCGAACAGCAAATTTTCAGAAGTCTTTTCTATAGTTAGAATTATTTTTCTTTTTATAGGCAAATAAAGTATTTTGAATTTGAATTTGAATATAAGGTTGCATTGGTACCATGCGTGGTAAAAGTTCAAATCGCTAATTTAAAGGAGAAAAAGCACAGGACTAAAAATTAAACCAAACTTCGATATTTACATTAGCACCACGTGATGTGCCAGTTACATTCAATGATTTATATCAGAGTATTAAAAATTTTACTGGCAAACCAAGAAGATCGATTTGTGAAATTACTTCGAATATTCAAATTCAAGTGTCTTGGTTCTTACGGTACATAATGAAAGATGTATCATTGGCATATAAGGTTGCATTAGTACCATGGGTAACAAGAGTTCAAATCAATAACGTATATGAGAAAAATCACAGGACTCAAAATTGGACTTCGATATTTTCATTAGTACCACATACCTTCAATCATCAAATGGATCTCACCCATTTACCAGCAATTTCTCTCATGAGGTAAATTGTTAATTTATACAGATGTCGTTTAATTCAAAATCGAATGCTGTACTAAGGTCACAAAAGATTCCAACGAAATCCTTGGTGTCCTGTAGTATTATAAATGTTAGCAAGATCCTAAATTGGTTGACTCTTTTTTAGCTCCAGTTTCTTCAACTTGGCCATTAGTATACATACAGAAAGCTTTATTTTTTCTACGTTTTACTTTTCATTTGTCCTCAAGTTCTTCAATTTTTTTATTTCATATTAGTTATTGACTTTTGCTTTTTCCTACAAAAATGAGGCTGAATCAAGTTGATGTACGCAAAAGTCAGTTAGGTATCTTGATGCATATTATGAAAAAGACCCAGACCATCTTAGTTTAGGAAATACTTAAAATAGTGTATACTTAATACGGCAATTAAATGCTTGAACCATCATAAACTTGCTAAAATATATTTAAATTATTTTATATCTAAATTGTTTATACTTAATTCAAAATATTCGATTCTAAAATATTAAATAAATAACTATTGGCAATTATTTTTTATACGTTTCTCCAATATTATTCTGTTTAGTTACGGTTTCTAGCCCATCTAACCATACATAATATTCATATAACCCTAGAATCGCAATCATTGACTTTAAATTATATCATCTTTCCAAATATTATACAATAAAAACCTATTAATGAAATCTTAGTTTTCATAAAACAATAATTTTTCATATCGTCATTGTCTGTTTACTCTATAAATTCTAAATTGAATATTTAAATGTGTCAATCTTAACCACATGGTTTAGTTTAAGTTTTTAACGACTTATATTTCAGAAAACTAAACAAATAAGTATTATAAACAATTGTGTAAACGCGACGAAATTAAGCCCATCATCCTTGGGGCGATCTAAACAATCAGCATAGGAAGCCTTGTGCCAGACCGATTAACCGCCATTAAAAATGGGTCAGACCGCTAATGGTGATTACAAAACACTGTTTGTCTGATATTGAAATATGTTTTTATGAAATATTTTTGTTTTGTATCAGTCTGATTGTGGACTGCGTGTTAGACAAATATGTTCTGAAGTTTAAAAATTATAAAAAAGGGATGCAAAACCATTTGAATTTTAATAGTGATTACTTTTTTTTAAATATACACATTAATACATAGGTTCCGAAAAACATTTTAAATTTGCTATTTATGATTTAAAAATAACGACAATCTTTGAAATTCTTTGTAAAATTCTTAGTAATTTTTTTTTTAATTCCTAATATTTATTTGCAGTTTTTCTTTCCTAATGGATTTGCAATTCACGTCAAGCTAACATAATATAACAAATATCATGTCTCGCAACGCTGATGATCTTGAAACATGAACTGTTTTAGGCTAAAATAGTTCATGGCAGCAGCTTATCGTAATCAGTGCCCTGCCAGAGGAATTATTTTTAACAAGTAACATTGTCACTTCCGCGTCATCCTTTACCCAGTCAACACGTGGTCGTTCTTGTCCTTTCCCATCCTACGGATTTCTTTCCTTGACCCTTCCCTATACCTTGCCGTTAGTACAACGTGCATTTCAAAATTAATCTTTGTGAAAGTTTCTATCCCACGTCCGCGTTATCCTTCATCCCATCAACACGTGGTTGTTTGTCCTTCCTATCCTTTACATTCTTTTCACAGACTCTTCCCAACCCCTTGCCGGTGGTAACCGATCCTATTCACGCCGGTATCCAGGCCGGATAATGCCGGATGATGCCGGATGCATCGTGAGGGAGGCGACAGCGTGCATTGAAAAGTTTCGATTGTGATTGATAATTTATTATAGTGAAAGAGTCGATTCGGGGAACAGTGTACATACTCGACCCGTTTTCCCAAATTTCCAAATTGTGCTGGCAAATTGCCTCGTAGCAGAGCCATCAATTGAACAGAACAAGAACAACAACAACAGAACAAGTAACATTGTACAATTTGCGTTAGTTCGCTTGCTTCTTTTTCTAGTACCTCTTTCACTACGGCACATTACTTTTCTAACCAATCATTGTCTTACTACAGCTATATTTCCTGAAAACTGGAAAGTGTCCAAGCCTTCTCAGCCAAACGATTTTTGACTAATAAGAATTCTGCTAGAACTCTGTAAAATTCTTTGCCACTGCAAAGAATTTGTTAGTTGTTTAGCCACAACACTTTGTGGCTAAACAACTTACCTTTTTCTATAGAAATAATATTCTAGCCGCATGTCCGCAGTCTGGTTGTCATAAGAATCACAGCATTATACTACAGTTTTGCTTCAGGTATCTGATGAAATAGGGCTTGGGATGTAAAATTCTGTGGTTGCCTTATTCTTTTGGATTTTAATAAAGCATTCGATACTATGGATATCAACTCTTATATTAAAATATATTAAAATAATATGGTCCTGGGGATGTCCCTCTTAGAATGTTTAAAACTTACCTACCTTATTAACAAGAAACAAACTGTGGTATACAATGGCTTGAATTCTGAAGTTAAAATAATCAATCAAGGTGTCCCCCAGGGCAGTGATCTACATCCTCTTCTGTTTTGTATATATACAGCAGACGTTTCTCAATTTTTGCAACATTTTAACAGCTATCAATTTTTGCATAACACACAAGTCTGTTACTATTTTAATATAGTAATACCTTTTTGGCATCTAGGCACGTGAACACTGATTTGTAAATCATCTATAATATTTCTATAGCTAAAAAACTTCTCCCTAATGAAAACAGAACTCAACTAACTTTTTTGGTAAATTAAATAAAACTATTTTGAACGATCAGCATTTTTTATTGACTTTAAACGTCTTTTTCGTCTTTTTCCCAATACAGACAGTTACAGGAATTTGAGTCTTTGTGTCGACTTAGATTTATAATTATCAAGTCATATATTATCAGTTATACGGAAAAATTTTAGAAAACTGAGATTTTATGTGAATAGAAAAGCTAACTTATTAGTAATATCTCATTTAAATTGCTCTAATATTATTTATATGCCTTGTTCAACTCAGCATGATCATTTGCCTTCGCAGAAAATTCAAAATGCATGCCTGAGGTTTGTTTATGGTGTTCATAAGTTTGATCATAT
Source organism: Anthonomus grandis grandis (assembly GCF_022605725.1). NCBI lineage: Eukaryota > Metazoa > Arthropoda > Insecta > Coleoptera > Curculionidae > Anthonomus > Anthonomus grandis. The sequence continues at coordinate 13,581,427 of NC_065556.1, forward strand.
ATCGCCGCATCTAAAAGAACCCTGCTGACTTAATATGAGAGAAAGATACCAGTTACATATTTTGTAATTTTGGTTTTTAAGGCCAGAAGAATTCAGTTATTAGAATAGCTATACAGGAAACTTAACACTCTTTCTGATTTTCATGTTATTGGATCGGTTGAGATTTATCATGGTGGTCGGTATTGTCATGGTGGTTGGTACGCCAAGACACAATAATGCATTTTTTAAAAGACGTTTCAGCTATTTAGCAACTCATGCATTCAATTCGCTGCTTTCTAGCATTATGAGAACTTCATCTTTATTTAGTTTCAGTAGAAAGACTAGGGATTTCTTACTATCCCTTCGTATCAGTTAATCAGTACTTTTTTTTTAAAATCAGGATCTATTATATATTTATCATTTATCTATTTATTTTTCTTCCAATGAGCAATTGCCCAATATACGACAACATAAAACATTTTACAAGAGAAGAAAAACCTAACCACAAAAATCATAATGATACCTGATAAAAACCTTAAAAATAGATAGGGTACAATTTGACTTAAATATTTTAACATCACGTAATAAATTCACAGAATATTGGCTTTCAACATTCTTAAGAATTCTATTCTTATAGTAAAACAATCCAACTGATCCAAGTACTGGTTAGCAAGTTTGCCTGCCCTGGTAACAAAGGAATTATTTCCATAATTGGTTCGATGGGATGGAATATGGAATGAGAGTGTCTGACGGGTCTGCCTATAGCTCAAACTGCGTCTTTATCTTCTTTTAGTAAAATTCTAATTGATTAATATTAAATTTTTTCAAAAGAATTTTTTAAAAGGTGTAAATTCCCTCTTTGCGGTATTGATAATAAAGCCATAAGGCAAGGTTTTGTAAATTTGAATTGTAAAATTGTATTCAATTATTCGTCTATGTATATATATATATTTCTTATTGTATACCCCAACCTTAAGCTAAATTCTTAACCCTCGACTACGTTTTTACCTTCAAACCATATCTCAACAACTGTGTCATAGGTTGTTTTTAAGTTTTAACCAATTTTATGTGCAACACATTTCTGATAACATAGGTTACAAAATCATCTCTCTAAAATTTTGTATACAGGGTGTCTCATGTAACCTTGGTCAATACGAGCTTTCGTATTTTGAACGGAACACCCTGTACGTGATTACATTTTTGGATTCTACACAAAATTATCAACATTTTGATGTATCACATGCCATACTTTTATTCCACTGTTTCTAAGATACGCGGTTTTAAAAATTGCTATTTTTATGAATTTAAAAGCCTCAAAAACTTATTCTACTTGAAATAAAAAAAAAACAAATTTAAAATACTCATACTTTTTAATTTATTTTTTCTAAAAATATGAAAAGTATGATACATGTCAAAAAAATCAATGTACGTAAAATTATAAATGAAATTCAACAAATTAAATATTTTAATTATTTTATTAAGTGCTCAAAATGCACACCATTTACTTCTTGGCAAAATGCTAGTCTATTTAAAAACTCCTCCAAAACATTGCTAAGAGTATTTTCATTAATTTGACTAATTTCATATCTAATTTTAAATTTTAGATCGTATGAATTGCGCGGTTTCTTTTAATAAACTTTTAATATATTTGATATATTAAATACCTTAAAAAAAAATTCAAGGGTGTGAGATCTGGGGATCTTGCAGGCTATTTCGTAGAACCAGGAGAGGTTCTCAATTAATCCACTGTCCGGGAAATACCGCATTCAAATATTCGCGTACCTGACGAGAAAAATGGGGTGGAGCACCATACTCTTGAAACCAAATAGGTTTATTTGGCATATTAGGCTGATTTGGATTTGGAAAAAAAACTGCGAGTTGGAATTAAGTCATTTTAAAGAAATTCTAAATATTGGTCTCCAGTAAGAATTTGCTCGAAAAAAAAGGCCCAATAATGTTATTATTTAAAATCCCTGCACAAACATTTAATTTTTGCGGATGCTGTGTATAATTTTCTCATACAATCGGAATTATTCATGCTTTAATACCTAAAATTTTGCATATTTACCGTACCATTTTAACAAAATGTGGCTTTATCATTAATAGTATTTGCCGATGGAACAATAGCTTAAGTTACAAATTTCCATCAAAATTTCAGAAATTTCTAGTCTGCGATCAGGATCATCATCGTTTAACTCATGCTAACTATGGATGATACTTTTCTTTCTTCAAGAAGATGAAATATGGAGATTATCTTCTACTTCTAATAAAATATTCAAACTTCTATTTTCATTAATTTTTTGACGAGCTGGTCATATACGATTTTTACTATCTCTGTTTCTCTAAATTTTCTTTCAATTTAACTTACTGTTCTTCTTGTAATGGGCCTTTCCAGATATTTTACATTCAGCAAATTACAAACCTCTTCTTAAGTTCTTTGCTTATCTTCGTATCCATTAAAAATTAAAATTTTATTTCGTTAAGTTTCATTTAAAACAACCATATTTACTTTAAATATGCACTGACACAAGTCATATTTAACAATTTACTTACCATGACAATATACCTTATACAGGATGTCCCGAAATTACATCGCAATATTTTACCATCCGCATCTTTGTCTGTCGAAACGCCTGGTCGTTATTTTTCGAAATTTTTATCGTATACTTCTGTTATTGTTACTAACTGATTTTATAACATTTTATGCTAAAATATATACAGGATCGATTAAAATTAAAGGTTAGCAAGGTTAAAAATGTCAAAACTTTTTTTTCTAGCTACTTTCTAATATTTCTGGTAATAAAATCGAAAAGAATCAATATTTTCAATTTAAAAAGGTGCTCTTGTCTTATTTCGATAGGAGCGCCCGTTTTTGAAATAATCAGACATAAATGTTTTGCAACCTACATTCATAAAGTATTTATGATTACGTTTAATAATATTAAAAGGTATGTTACAAATCATTAGGTATAAACATGACATAAGACTATTACAAATGCTTAGTTTCTATTACACATACTTAAGATCAAAAAATATTTTGCTTGTTTAAAATTTTATTCTAAAATTGTAAATAGTATGTAAATAATTAAGAAAAATTAAAACAATTAAGTTATTAGCTAAAAACAAAAAACTGAAGATACCAAACAAAAGAAAACAAATTATAGCAAATATTCGAAGCGATTGCCATTTTGTTGGAGACATAATCTTGCCCTACACCTTATTGCGCGAGTCTTAAAATAGAAAATGGACTTTCCCTTATCTCATTAACCGCCCAATTAATTCTCTGAAATAATTCTTCACGGGTATTAATTTCTACAGCATATACCTATCTATAAATAGTAATCTACTGAAGATCTGGAGATCCAGGAAGCCAGTTTATAGGACCACCTCGGCCAATCACTGACGAACATTACGTCGAACATGCGCAGGCGCTCCGTCGTGCTGAAATATTAAATTCTGTCGTATGTTAACTCTTGAACTCCCTGGTAATGATAAGGATGTAAGCCTTAAATTCTTACCATTCTTCCTATCTAAAAAAATATATTTTATTTTTTATTATTACCTATGTCGGCATTATTTTTTTTTTAATAATTACTATTGATGTGTGGCTGGTGTCACTGTTCTGATGCTTGTTCCAGGATTCTCTTCAAAATAGCTTAAGACGTTTTCCAAGTTATGATTTGCTTGTGGTCTGCCTTGTCCACGAGCTCTTTGAAAACTTCAATTTTCACGTAAGTTATGGTGGATGTTAATAAAAACTTGATAATCTGGAATTCGTCTGAGGGGAAATCTTCGGTGATACTCTCGGGCACAAACCATATACAAAATGCATATCGCCCAACTCTTGATTCGTAAATCTATCTATAGTTTTAAAGAAATAATTTACACAAAGAACTATTTAACTTTATCAACGTAAATGTAAAATAATTAAAATGCCAAGCAAAACGTCTAACAAAATTCAAGCAATAAACAAATTGTCAACAAGCACTGCCAACTACTATTTTTTATTTTATACATAGTTACCTTTTCAATACCAAGTCATGATTTATTCAAAACTTAATAATTATTTTTCTTGAAACCGGAGGTTTCTAAGGAAATAAGACATGAGTACCTTTTTTATGTAAAAATGTTGATTGTTTTTAATTTTACTATCCAAATAACTAAAAAGTGACCAGAAAAAAAGATATGACGTGTTTATCTTTGCTGACCGCTAATGTTAAACGACTCTGTATACATTTTAGCATAAAATGTTATAAAATCAGATAGTAACATTTATTCTATATTTTTTGACATCATATTTTGTATATTTTCAGAAAAGAAAGGAATTAAAAAGTAAGAATAGAAAAGTGAAATCCTTTTTTTTTAAAAAACGAATATAATGAAGTATTTTTTAAGAATTAGTATTTATTAAATTAAAATCAGAAATTCTTAAGACAGCATATAAGGAAAAAATACTGATAAATATTAAAAAATATAATGATTTATAAAAATATAAGCTCAATTGAAATGTTCTGAATCAGTACCCGATGAACTTATTGAGACTGATATTGACGAATATTAAAATCTAATCTAGACTTACCTAGGGTAGTAACGTAGTGTGTATTGTTACAAAATTACTAATAAGAAAAATAATGTCATTTTAATATTTTGAAACATTGTTTACTTTTCTTTCTATTGAATTAAATCTTACATTTTGTGCAAATATTCTAAGAGAAACTTAATATTTTAAATTTAAACAATAAAAATAATGTTTAAATTTCTCCTACTACTTTTATATTAGTATACATGTTTTTTATAAATATATCCAAAACTAATCTGTCTATTTATTTGGCATAAGCGCAGCATCAGATTATTTCCGGTTCCGAAAAAAATGCAATAAAATAATACTACTTAGAACTTGATCTTTAAAATAATCAGTTTTACGCCTAATGTACTATCTATTCGCCATTATATATATATTACGCCTATTATATCTATACAGGGTGTCCTATTTGCTATGTGTGACTATTGCTATTTCCAAAACTATAGGAGATACCAGGGCAGTTAAATTAGAAAAAAGTTGTTAATTTTCATGCTTATTCTAAATTCTTTTACAGCATTACAAAATGTTTATTAGTTCGTGAATTACAGGGTTATTTATAAAAAAAATTTATAAATAACCCCAAAAATTAAATTTTATTTAATTACTATTTCCAAAATTATTGATTTTAGAAACTTACTTTTAATTACAAAGTTTTGTGCTCTATAACACTTCACCTTTAATTTTTTTTTATGACGTTTGGTATCTTGTCAACGGCTATCAACTTAATTTTTTTTTAATACGGACCTGCATTTTTTATAGCTTATTTTAAATGCATTTTTTATTCCCTTTAAGATGGTGTTTCTCATTTATACGTTTCTCAGCATTTCCTTATATTAATAACCATTATCAGGAATTTTTCCTTAATACAAAGCTGATTTTTTAAAAATTGTAAATTAATTACTTATTAAAACAGTAAAAAGTTTATCTTTTGAGTTCTTATTTAAATATTTATAAACGCTAAGATATAATAAAAGTAATAATGTTAATAAGAATTCCATTTTAGACACAAAATTAAAAATTACTTAATTCATTAAATAATCTTTAAAGGGTGTACAATTTGTTTAGCTTTCATCAATTTATTTATTTAATAATCATCTGCTGAATAACATTATTGCTACTTAATATTTAACATCAATAATAATAGGATGTGCTTAAAAAATAAATATTTACGATACTTTATAATAAATTTATTTTTAACAAATAATATAATAATAAACAAAAATAAATTCAGAACTTATTTATAATAAATAAAGGCTATTAAATAACATATACATAATTATAAACAACACCATTATTTTGTAAGCATTTTCGCGCATTGGTTACAATTTTTCTTTGAATATTCCTTAACATTTGTGGAGAAATTTTATTGCACGCTTTTCTTATTTTTAAACTTAGGTCATCTAAATTTTAAGGCGTATTAAATCTGGTCTTTTATTAAACTCCATATGGAAAAATCCATGAGTGCTAGATCAGGCGATTTTGCGGGCCAATTAATTTATAGGACCGTTATTACCAGGGTAACGATGTGGCTTAAAATTGTTCAAAGACCTTGTACAACGCCGATCTCGATGTGCAGGTGCATCGTCATGTTGAAAATATTCAAAGTTTCTTATTACATCAAGAGAAATATCATCCAAAAGATATTGCAGAGAATTTGTTAAAAAATTATGATACGCTTGATGTTGTTAAGGAAATAAATCAAGAAATTAACAAGCAAAAAGAATAAATAAACTATTTTAGTAATTCGAACAATATTAATAAGAATAAAAACTGACGCGAAAGCTTGATGACTTTTGTCAAAAATATTATTTTTGTTTGGTTATTATGACAATGCAGACTTCAGCGACTGTCACAGCCAATTTAATTGAACGGTCATAAAAAGTATCAATAAGTATCATAATTTAAAACTACATTTTTTAACATTAGGATCATCGACTTGACCACAAATAACCACTAGTTTAATAGACTTAAGCTTTTTTTAAATTAAATTTGAAATCATGACGAAAAGAGTAAACATTTAAAAGTATTTAAGTTTTTAGCAATTAAAAAAGTCAGAGCAGCACTAAGGAAAAATTTCTGATGATGGTTATTAATACGTTGAAACGTTAGGAAACATACGAATGGGATACATCATTTTAAAGGGAAAAAAAATGCTTTTAAAAAGAAGTTGCAGAAAAAAATGCAAATTTAAAAAAAAAGTTAATAGCCGTTACCAGGATACCAAACGTCATAAAAAAACCTAAAGGTGAAGTTTAGGAGAGAACAAAAAATTATAAAATGTTGTAATTAAAACTAAATTTCGAAAACCAATAGTTTTGGAAATAATAATTTAAATAAAATTTGGCTTTCTATAAATCACCCTTAAAGTCACGAACTAATAAACATTTTGCAATGCTGTAAATGGATTTAGAATAAGCATCAAAATTTGCAACTTTTTTCTAATTTAACCGCCCTTGTATCTGCTATATGTTCGGAAATAGCAATAGTCACACATAGCAAATCAGACACCCTGTATATCGCTATTTTATTATATCTATTACGCCTATCTACAAAAATTATTTTTATTTTTTATGGGATAATCGTGGCATCAAACAAAAAAAAAACAAGAAATTAAATCGGCTATAAAGGAAGTCAAAAATATTTTTCAATAAAACCAAAAATTTCAATTGTGTATCGGAAAATAGGTTTGGACGCGTAGACACTGCGGACGAATTTTCAGAAAAATATCTTAAATTAAAAAAAACAAATATTTGTGGGTAGTCTTTTCAAAAATCATCTAATGATTGTTACCATATCTATTTTATGGCCAACTTTATAATATATTATTTTTAAGATTAGTGCGCAATAAAAATTGCAAGAAAATTGTAATATTTGGGACCTACTTTCGAAAAACCCTTCATAAATTCTTACAAAATAAAACGATTCGAATAATTGTTGTTTCACTAAAACAAAAGGTAAAAAAATTATGGCATGTGTGTCCCATATTCGTTACGTCGAAAACACACACCCGCCTTGCGTATACGACACGATCGTTTTTAACATATTGAGAGAAATCGTCCAAAGGTTGCACCTGTTACAGGTGCAAAAATTAGGGTAAATCCATTCGAAAATTTGCATCTGTCCTGTGGCCGGCACAAGCCTTTCATTGTGCAAAACTAGGTTGCCTTGTTTGTACAAGCAAATGTGCACGGGTAACATATGAGATAAATTATGCCAGCTTGTTACCTGACTTCTGCCGATTTTGCCCATGAAGTTCATATTATTTTTAAGTCTAAAATATGCAAAAGATTAGTAGTTATTGCAGTTCGTTAATGACATATAGAACCTCTATTTTTGACTTGAGAAGGGTGTAAGTTGTAAAAGAAACATTTGTAGTTCTTTAAAAAAAAATAGGAAAAAGGAAGTGGTTTCCAAGACAGTATCAATATTCTTCCATAACAAACAGTAGAAAAAATTTATTAGGTGATTTAACCTAACTTTTAATAGCTTTCTGACATGTTTGTTTTAGACTCGAATATGGACTTATTAAAATAAAAAATAAGTACCTAAATTTAGTTAAATATATTTCAAGATTCAATAGATTCAACTGATGAATTATGGCTGAAAATTATTGTGATTCGTCATAAGAGAAGAAAAAGTTTTTCGTCTTATTATCAAACAAAAATATATATAATAATATCTTAGCTTAAGAATAAATCCAAAAAAGAAAGCAAACATATTTAGTTCCTTTAATTAAGGTTGTGTTCACCACTGATACCAGTCTTTCAAGACCCAAAATGTTTATCACCTAATTTGGCGAAGCTCTTCTTAGGTTAAAAAATACGCAAATCCACAAGATGAATACAGACTTGTATGCACACGAGGATTCTGGAGGTTCGGACCCAACTCAATGAGGCCTCATGAAAATCTTTTTTGTGTATCAATCAAACAGCAGTTTTTAACTCGAGATTGTATTCAATCATACAATTATTATACCAGAAGTTGAATTTCCATTATGTGCATATATTATTATATTATGTGTGTATATTTGAATTATGCATATATCATTAGAAAAAGAAGCTTTACAAAATTCCTATACAGGTTGGGGGATCAATACCCAATCAATAGAGAGGTGTCCAAAGGCGAAGTATTGCAATGCAAACGCATACATTTCGTGCGCTCTGCTACTCGTCTGCTACGTCGTTGTTCTTCAGTACGACGTTATTTATCGTCTGACTTTAAGGGGGTAATTGTATTGCTTACAATGAAATTGCGCATGAAATGTGACTGTGAAATGAAACTGTGTATTGCTTAATAAAAACTAAATTAAAAACGTGTTAGTAAAAATAAAATAGGTACTTTGATCAACAAAGCAGTTTTGTGAAACTTCAGATGGCATTGGCACATTCAACAGTTTTGTCTCGCAACTTCTCTAACTTTGTTGGCTTACTAAGTTCTTATTGGTTGTAAATGGTCTTCTTAAAATAATCTAAAAAATGAAAGCAATTTTGGGACAAATCTGAAGTGCTAGGATATCATTTAACATCGCTAATCCTACTATTAAGATGGTTAGGGGAAGCATTTGTCAAAAATTCTTTTATCATAACGGGAATACGAGCAGGACAGTCGCGACAGTGCTTCGAGCAATGGACAAATATTGTAAAGTTGACCGTCTCATTTTTTTTTATTTGGTACTTGATGTTTAAGATCATATCATTTGAAAAGTGTGTGGTATTTAATCGTTTTTATAATTTTTTATTATTTTTCAATCCTTAATTTTAATTCAATTTTTTAAATATTTTTGAGTACAGTGCAAATTTTACAAAAATTCTAATTTATCTTAAAACACTCCCCAAGCAAACACTTTATTAATGGGGCTTGTTTAATAGCTTGTTTTTTTAGGAGCTTTTGTTAGCATAATGCACAAAGATTTACTAGAAACATGGCTGTTGGCTTCCAAAAGAAAGTAAAACCAAAGCAGTAAGCGATAAAATTTGTCAATTGACGAATATATCAACAAGTAACCAACAAAATAGAAAAAAAATTGAATAGCTGCCGGAATTTTTTGTGCCTAAATGGGTCGGAATTGGGAAAAAAGTTTTAGAAATAAAACTAACCTTGTAATTCACCATAAGACATGGCAAGAATCTTGTCCACACACAATTTTGATTCCAATGGAAAGGAAAGGCATCTTCTCCTAATTGCATCACATAATAGACGCACCTTCCAAAATCTGTCACTGTTGTCCGGTTTTTCGAGAATATTCACGAAGTGAATATGTTGTCGCAATTTATAAAACATGTTAACAGTCATATTATTGGAAATCAATGGAATTTGTAATTTATGGTCCCAGTATACCTTAATTCTTGGGTAATATAGATTAATCATGATGATATGTATTCCTCCAAACATTTTTAGTTCTTCAACTGTCGTAGGAACAAAGTGGGTTTGTTGCTGAACAGCGTACAGATTTATATATTCCATCATGGGTTGGAAAATATCTGCGAAATAATTGCAGAAAAAAAAACCCTGGGCTTTCTAGCTGAACTACTGGTTCTTTTTCTCTAACATGCCACTCTATCGGTGGAGTGATATACTGCAAATTTTTTTGCCAGAATATATCCTTTTTCTTTGAAAGACCATTGTTTTCTAAATAGTCTTCTATATTGGATTTCTTCGACTTTTGTGGAGTTTTTGCCATTATGTTGGGAACAGGTTTAGGTTCTGCTTGTTGTAGCTGCTCAGTCTTTTCACGTTGTTGAGTTACAGGTGTGCTGGGAGCAGGTTCGGCCTCTTCCTCCTCATCACTCATTGCTTGTAATTCTACAAGAAAAAAAGTATATATGCTACGCACATTATATAGTATACTAGTTCCAAGTAATATACCTTCAGGATCAAAATCAAAGCCATCATCTTCATTGAATTCGCCGTCACTGAGTCCTTCAATGTCTGATAATCCGACTTCTATTAAATATAATAGTTCTTTATCTCTTAGCGGGCAATTTCGGCTCATTATAAACAAGGATTCTATAAAATTTAACTATTTACTATGTACGTGTCTTCAAAGACAAACAAAATTTACTTAAAAAATGTAGTGCGAAAAAAACTGAATGGATCACTGTTAGCACTCACAATACCACCTTTTATTAATTTGTTTTTTTTTTACTATTTTCACCATAAACAAAACACTACAATAATCTACCAGATAACCTTGCACGCGTTACTCAAATATTGCTCGCCAGCTGTTAAAATTACAGTAACAAACTTTTATTGATAGCCCCTAGAGGGCGGCATCTATACTACATGTAAGATCCCAATGTACACAAATGTTGACACTATGAGCAAAATAATAAATTCCTTTCTAAATTTATATAAGGATGATGATAAATTCATGTACACAAATGTGTACACAGTGAGCGAAAGGGCTAAGAGCAAGAAAAAGTAACAAAAGTTGTACAAGGAACGCAATCTGAATAAGTTAGACCATAAAATACATGCCTTGTGGAAGCTGGAACTTAAAACTAATGACTCAAGTAGTGAATGAATATTATTAGAACATTGCAGATGAAATAAGCTGATCGAAACAAAATAGAGGAACATCAAATAACTAGCGTTAGAAAACTCTATGAAGCGAATAGCAGTCATCATTTAATTAGACATTCAAGATAAACCTTAAACCAAAAGCCATGAGCAAATTGTACGACATTCACGTATATTCAGATCACCTGGAATTGGTTTGGGAGTTTTTGTGTCAGATCTGAATTTGGAATTAGAATAAGCACTAAGGAAATTATGCTGCAATTTTCTATGATAAAGCAATAGTGCAGGCATTAAACAAGGTATAAATGAGAAGTTTATATTTTATTTTTTCTTTGGTTAAAGTGTGCATATATATGATAAACATGTTTTCCCCAGAGAATAAAATAACGCATGGATAAAGAGTGGTAACACAGGAAACGAAATGACCCAAAACACTGCCCAAGGGCATAAACAATCTTCCTAGTAAACATAGACACTATACGTAAATAACTAAGTGCGGATGTATTAAGCATCAAATGGAAAATAAGATCGATAACATCAGAGGGAATGTCCACTGACCTCAAACAGAGAAAGAATTTAACTCCAAGTACATGTCTCAACTATCAAGAAAAGTAATAAAATCCTAATAGAAACACTAACAGGTCACTGCACTTCAGCATCAGTCATGAAGCGATTTATTTTACAGGGTGTCCATTTATAAACTGACACATTTTAACTGCTTATAAGTCGAGAACGAAAAATGACAACAATGTGCGGTTTTCACAGAACTTCATCAATATTTTTAAAGTTTTTTTTGACAGTGTTGCCAAGTTTTAAAATTTGCCTGAAATAGGAGGAAAAAAATTAATGATTTTCAAAGGCCGATTTCTCAAAAATTTTAAATGTAACACCCTGTACTTTTTAATTTCACATGAAAGCCTGTTAAATCCCCTTTCGGAAAATGTATAAATTGTCTTAAATTCATTATTTTTTTTTCAGAGCCAATTTTAGTAAATGACACCTTTTTGAAAATTTTGCTAGAATACATATTCGGTGATTGATGAACATTTTCTGGTATAGTTCAGTTCAGAGATATATTAGAATCTTTGATGTACCGCAAATAGCCCGTGTGCCGGTGTTGCTTGTATTGTCACATGACATGCATGTTTAAATCGCAAAATTTTATGTGGAAAGAGTCATAAAGTAATATTCTAAGCGATATTTAATAATTTCATTAAATAAATAAATGTTTTAAGCATTTTTTTAAGAATTTATATATTTGATTTGTAAAATTTGACTACATGCGCCCACGTACTATTTTGTTAAATGCCTGACCTAAGTCACAGCCACTCAAGCGTGAAAAGTTGCACAGGTCCGGCCTTAAAATTTATTTGTATTTAAAACTTTATTATTCGGGATTTTTGGGTTTAGTTTTATTAAGTTAGAAATTCAGGATAGTTGATAGCAAGATAATATTAAATTTAAATATAAGATTTAAGTACGTCAAATGAGTTTAACCAAAAATTTTAATTTCATAAGTTTAGTTTTTAGCGCCATCAGTCCCTTATAACAAGTGTCTTTGCTTTGCAATATGTCAAGTTGGAATAATGTATTTACTACTGTTTACCCACTGCATAGCTTTCATCAAATAGTATTGAACAATTTTAACACTGCTTTTCCTGTTGTCAATATTAAGAAACGAAATAGAAAACCTTGGTATACTAAGGGTTTACGAGTATCTGGGAAAAATATGCGCTCCCTTTTTTACATTAGGAAATACGTTATGAACAATACAACATTTTTAAATTATTATAACAGATACCGCAAGATTTACAGAAACTCAATCAGAATGGCTAAGTGGACCTACTTTCAAAGGAGGATAAATAATTCCTCCAACAGAGCAAATGAGGCTTGGAAGATTTTAAATGAGCTTAGGGGCAAAAATAATGTCTTGGTTATTCCAAGTACCTTAGATTCCAATGTCCTCAATTCTTTCTACTGTGATATTGCTAGTAACCTTGCAGCCAATCTCTCACACAAAATAGATCCCAGGAGCTATCTCAGCAATGTGGTAGTAGCCGAATCTTTCTTTTTTCCCCCCACAAGTGTAGAAGAGCTTAAACAGTTAATGGTTAATATTAAGAATAAGAGTTCATCAGCTTGTGATGGGCTTTCTCTTAAAATATTTTCTGTTTTACCTCTTGTTGCTTTGCAAGTCTTGGCCGAGTCAATTAACTTTTCATTTATGTCTGAAGTTTTCCCAGAGTGCTTAAAAAGAGCAATGGTTGTTCCTCTTTACAAGGGTGGCGATCGCGACTGTCCTTCTAACTTTAGACCTATAGCGTTATTGCCTACTTTAGCCAAGATAGTGGAACGGCTCGTTAAGGTGAGGATGGTTTCATTTTTAAATAGGTTTGGCCTATTGAGTCTTCAGGAGCTTTTAATTGCCTATGTATCGCTTTAGCATCATCATAATTAAATAATTTGCGCTATTGCCATGTCTATAAAAAGTATTTATTCTATGTATTAAATTACAACATTTTTAACAACAAACAATTGAAGAAATTAATTTTAGTTTATAGCTAATAAATTAGCTGCTGAGTATGACCCCCATTTTGCGCGGAACACAAATGTAGACGAAGAAATAAGTTGCCGAAGGCGTTTTGTAGCATTCGCGGTGTAATTTGGTTGAAGACGTTTACTATGTTGTTGCGCAGTTCATCCAAATTTCTTGGGGTTGGACTGTAGCAACGGTCTTTTACATATCCCTATATACAAAAATCTGGAATGGTCAGATCGGGAGAATAAGGTGCCCACTCGATTGGACCTGCTCGCCCTATCCATCTGTTTCCAAAAGTAATATCTAAGGAATCCCTTGCGACCCTGGAGAAACGTGGTGGTGCGCCGTCTTGCTGGAAGTAGACCGTGTCTAAAATTCCATCCTGCTGAAGTTGAGGATAAAAAATGTTTTCCAACATATCGGTGTAATTGTTTCCATTCACTGTTGCTTCTTGAAAAAAAAATGGCCCGTAAATTTTAGATTTCGATACTGCACACCAAACGTTCAGCTTAGGAGAATCTCTTTCAAATTCGTTATACACTCGAGGATTTTCATCTCCCCAAATTCGGCAGTTATGCTTATTTACTCGACCACTGATGTGAAATGTTGCCTCATCAGACATTATTAAATTGGTATCCGGCTCATTTCAAAAAAGATCTAGTAGTGTTTCGTACATTAAATATCTTTTTCCAAGGGCACGATTTTCTATTTTTTGGAAAGCTTGAATTTTGTAGGGTTTAAACTTAATTATTTTTAGAATTTTATGTACTTTACTTTTTGACATATTTGTCGTTTGAGCTATCTTCCTAATAGATATTTGGTTATTGTTTAAGGACAACACTTCTTTTACCAGCAAAATATCATCCAACAGATTATCTTGTGCATTTAGGTTTGTTCTAACTTTTCTTTTAACTGTTCCCTCCTGGGAAAATTGACGTACCCAAAGAAGTATAGAATTGCGTGAAGGTGGAGCCCTTTCAATAATCAGCCTAAATCTTCTTCTCGTCTGCGTAACTGATTTGCATTCACTCAATAATAACACGTGCCTTTTCCCGGGTGGTAAACATATTTAAACCTTTCAAAATCTTTAAAAAATGCAAAAATACACATAGAAATCAGATTATTGGGACTGCCCAACGAATGACGTTAAAAAGATTTGACAGCAGTTGAAGCCCACAAAATAAATTGTGCAACTCACAGCCTCCTTGACAAGCTACAATTATTATTGTTGTCACTTGATACCGAGAATGTTATTTAATAAGTATTTATTGTAGGAAAATTTTCAAAAAGGTGTCATTTACTAAAATTGGCTCTGTAAAAAAAATAATGAATTTAAGACAATTTATACATTTTCGGAAAGGGGATTTAACAGGCTTTTATGTGAAATTAAAAAGTATAGGGTGTTACATTTAAAATTTTTGAGAAATCGGCCTTTGAAAATCATGAATTTTTTTCCTCCTATTTCAGGCAAATTTTGAAATTTGGCAACACCGTCAAAAAAAACTTTAAAATATTGATGAAGTTCTGTGAAAACCGCACATTGTTGTCATTTTTCGTTCTCGACTTATAAGCAGTTAAAATGTGTCAGTTTATAAATGGACACCCTGTATTTAACTATCTTTAGGGTATGGCATTTTAGAAATTTACCTCTGTTACCGCTCCATGGGTCATAACAGAGGTTCTGATTAAGAATTTAAGTTTTATCCTATGAAACATCAGAGATTACACGGTAAATATAATATTCTGAAAAAAAAATTGAATAATTTAAATATAAAACTATATAGGAACAAAAAATCGATAGAAAGTTTATAAATCAACTCGGGCTAAGGCAGGTTTACATAATTAGTTATATAAGAAATTTATTGTCTCTAAGTAATTCTTCACATAACTTTTAAGATATCAGTATAGTTAATACAATAACCTATATTTAGAGTGAATATCAAATTAATTAAAGGCTGGATAATTGATAAAATATTAACTGTTTATCATCTTGTCGCATTAACCTTTATAAGTATTTCATTTACTCAATTTTCTTTAACTTCTCCTCAAAACACAATTAAATCTTGATTCACCCCCAAGATAGAAGCTTTGCGTAAGCAAGTTACGCACAAATAAAAGGGGACCATATTATCGGGTCAAGGTTGAGCTCCCCAAATGATTCTTTTCGAAGCTCAAGCGGGAGCGTTGTATTTTGGGGATATATACGCACGCAGATAGGGTAAGGGTCGGAAATAGGGTCGAGGCCAGCCTTTGGGAATTAATAAACCTTTTTTGGACCCAAATGTTCGTTTGGGGAAATTTAGAGAATCTACGCAGTTTGTTTTGGTTAACATGAGAACGATTTTTTTCATGCTGGCTTATGATGATTTATGTTGTTATGAAAAAAGATTTTACAATTAAAAAATCAACTTGCTAAGTCAATTGGATGTGGGGTCAAATAAAACTCAGGTTTTAAGTTTAAAATTGCCAACGTTTGGGCTAATATGGTATAAATAGTGCTAAAAGCACCCGGCAACAAGTTATACAATTTAGGTCCAAACTAATTTATGTATCTTGGATTAAGATTATTAGTACTTAGGGGTAGTTTAATTTGCCTATTGCACCTAGTTATTGTATCATAATTATGATTAAGAAAAGACTTTAAATTAGGTCGAATATGTATATAAGAACAGATTATGAGAGTGTAAATTGATCGAATGTTAAAAATATCTTTATTAAATAGTAAATGCGTAGGTGTAGTACAATCATCTTTTTTTTAAATAATTTTTAATATATATTTCTGTATTATATTTAATTTGTACAGGCAGTTATTATAAAGTCCTTCCCATACCAATATACCATATCTTATAATTGATTCCACAAATGCTTTATACAACATTATTAAAGTCTTAGTATTTAAAAATTCCCTCAATAAGTAAAATGTATGAATTAGTTTTCGAATTTTGTTAGAAAGATAATCAATGTGTGGTTGCCATTTCAGAAACTTATCAATTACAACTCCAAGGTATTTTGTACATGAAGTTTCTTTAATACAGTGATTATCTACTTAAATAGAACTATAATGTGGTCTATTCGTATTAGTAAGTAAAAAGGCTATGTATGTTGTTAGCTAAATTTAATGATAATTTAAACGTTTGAAGGCAATTTTTTATTATAATTAAATTATTTACAGATTTATCTTTTACAATGTCCCAACACTCCTGAAATCACAATCGCTGTATCATCTGCATAAAATACTAGTAGACCATTCACCTGTACCCTTAATAGTGAGTTGAAATATATTATAAAGAGTACTGGGCCCAAAACTGTTCCTTGTGGAATGCCAATCATGCCAATTTCCTGTTTGTCAGTTAGGATATTATTGAGCTTAACCATTTGTAGTCCCCCTGATAAATAACTTGAAAACAACTCTAAAGCAGTACCCCTAATTCCATATCTTTCAAGAACATTAAGAAGTATATTATGAGGCACAGTATCAAAGGCCTTTGCAAGACCTAGGAATATAGCCATACATTTTCTGTTTGAATTTAAATTATTTACTACCTCAGTTATTAGTTGATGCATGGTATCTTTAGTACTGCACCCCTCAAGAAATCCGTATTGACTTGAGGATAAAACATTATTTATTCTTAAGAAATTCATTAGTCTAATCTTTATAAATTTTTCACAGAATTTTGCAAAAATTACTAATAAGGCTGATAGGCCTGTAATTATTAATGGATGTTTTCGAACCTGATATATGAATGGGTGTTATTACCGATGTTTTAAATTTGAGGGGTATTTTACCAGTTTCTAATATAAGGTTTAGTATATGTAATAGTGGATTAATTATTTCTAAATGTGTCTGTTTAATGATATCAGCTTGAATACCATCATAACCTGGTGAACTTTTATTTTTTAATGTTGAGATACACTTTATTAATTAATTTTTTGTTATGGGGTTAAAATAAATTGATTTTGTTATCGGGGCATCCAATTCTTGTTCATGTTGTGGTGGCGGAATTGCTGTTTCCATTTCTACTCCAACATTGATGTAATAGCTATTAAAATAATTTGATGCTTCAAATAGACTATTAAAATTTTCTCCATATTTATTTTTTATATTAATAAAACCATCGTTTTTGTTTTTAAGGTTTTCGTATGTAGCATCTTTGATTATTTGGTACAACTTTCTCATATTACTCTTGTTATTTTTAATTTTTTTCCTATAATATTCATTTTACTGTTTATGTATAAGTTTGTTTAATTTATTTCTATATTCTCTATATTTTTTAACTAATTGGGTATCAAATCTTTTCAATAATTTTTTCTTCATTCGGTCTTCAGTCTTAATTGATATGATAATACCGTTACTAATCTAATCTTTTATTTTTTTATGTTTTTTGTGCTTTATATTGGAGGTTTGTGAAACGTTTATTAATAATTGTTGGTAACTTTTTAAGAAAATTGTAAATTGAAAATCTAGTATTTCTTTCTCAAATAATTATTGCTGCCTGCTGCAGCATAGTGCCCTACAATCGCAGGGTATACCTGGGACCTCTTTGAGTTTCTGGTTCTTTTTTCAAAGACGATAGTTCACGTTTTATATAGTCACTAATTTTATCAAGATGTTTAGTTGCATGAATCTAATACAGTTCATGCATTCGTACTTGTACATTTATATATTTAATTGATTCTCCTATAACTGGGTATATGTAACCTGTTGGAAATAAAGCTTATTATTATTAAAAGGTTCCTGGATGTTTTTTTTGTTTATGGAAAATTTCATATACACATGGTTCCTGTTTAACTCTTGCATTTCTGTCCAGTGAATTTGGTGCCTCTTTCTTCTATCTTCTACCTTTAAATCCGGATTCGTATTTCTCTATTGTATTACTGTTTGGCAATTGTTTTCAGACCGACTAGAGACTAACAACTCAATCTCGTTCATTGACATTCTATTTATTAGAACTAATCAAAATATAATAAAAACAGATAAGTAACAAAAACCAACATTTTCAGAAAGATTTTTAAACTATAACTCTAATCACTCTTTCAACCAAAAAATTAAAATTATATAAAATTTGAAGAGTAGAGCACTGTCACTGTTTCATATTGACTATCACATAAAGAATCTTCTTAAAATATAAAACTTTTTTGTAAATAATGACTATCCACATAATTAAGTTAATAAAACATTGCTTAAAACTAACATCTTAAAAATAAATCAAAACGGCGGAAAAACTCATATATCAGTAATCTCTCTGAAAAGATTGCAAGAGAAGTTAATGATGATAACATTGCTTTTAAGAATGGAAACATTACCAAGCGCTCTTTTTTAAATTAAAAACAAAGACACCAAAGGACTTAAAATTCTATGTTGTGGGTGGAATGGTGTTTACATCGGTCAAATGTCTTAGTATTTGAGATCTAGAGTTGCTGAACATATAATAAGTACAAAAACCGAATGTACTTATTAACAGTAATTCAAAAACCGCTCTTGCTGAGCACTTTAAAATGTTTTAACATCCATTTGTTTTTGAAAAAACAAAGATTCTATCTAGAAACTGCAAAAATAAAAAGAGGCTCTTAAGTAAAATGATTAATATTAAAACAGTAAATAATGCTTATTTCAACCTATTTAGCAACATGCATGTTAAAAAAAATAAAAAACAAAATAAACTAAGAACAGGTTGCATATAGCCTAAGATCCAATACTATGTGAGTCGCCAGGTATATTTATCCAAAAAAATGTATAAGAATAAATGTATTACTTTTTTCTTTTGTAAATATTTGATGAGAAGATTAGCTGCTTGGAACGATTGTCTCACAGCTATTGCTAAAAATCATCTCTCAACATAAATGGTTATCACAAAACAAAAAAAAAGCTAAAGCTCTAGAGCCTATGAATTTCTTGTATTAATTATGATATTACAGTTACTAATAATAATGAGGATAATCTACAATATATTATTTAATTGTATATGCAGTTTTTCGTTTTAATAGAATCTTCCTAATGATATCTGTTGTGACCTTTTGGTTTTTATATTTGGAAGGCTTAGAAATTGTGTATTTTCATATTTTTGTTAAATTTTATATCCAATTTTTTAAAATAATTAATTTTATTCAATGTCTTTTTATTACTGTATAAAATTGGTTTAATGATTTTTAATTTAATGATTTTATTTGTCTTCTTTATGTGTCTTTTGGAGTCATAAGGATAACGTCGACAAATTATATAATTGATCGTCTAACCGATTTGTTTTGACCTATATCCATCAAAAATAAAATATAAGCAAATTTTTTACAAAATTCCCAACATAATACTCTTTTGATTTCTATCAAGAAACACTTTTTAGTAATTTTTGGCTACTTTTACTAATTAGGCTAATTTATACTAATTTAGAAATTCTTTTCAGGGCATTGTCACAAAAAATATAATCGTGATCTCAAATGATCCCAAAAGACTCTTTCATCGAGAAGATCCAGGCTTTTTAAGCTGTAAAAACCAAAAGCATGTGGCATATTAATCCGTTCCGTAAAAAAAGCTGCAACCTATAAATCCGCCACACATTCTGCACACCGTTGATCTTGAACTTTTTTGCGGTAATATTTAACTCAACGCAATGGAGCCAAGTTCAAATTTAACAGTTTTTGGCCGACGGTTTCGGTTCGTTGCACTGGCTCCCGTATCACTTAATTCCCGAAAAGAAATCACCAGGATAACGTTTAAATTCGGCTGATGGTGTTAATTCGGGACGCCCACGGGCTTGTTGTTGTTTCAAACAGTCAGACCGGAAAATTTGGTGACAGATTGGAATATTTTGAATTTTATAAAAGTTTCAACAGGAATTTTTTGCATTTTTTAAGAGGTGCTTGGAAATAAATAACATTTAATAAATCTTATTTTTTAAAATTTCGACTTTGAAGAATTAGTTAGCTATATTTTTTCGCGATCTTTAGGTGTTCGTATGGTTCTATAGATAACCTCAAATTAATTTTTTTAATTTTTTTATCTAGATATGTTCAATACCAATATACAGGGTGTCCCAGCAAAAACGAAACAGAGCTATTTTCAGTATGAAAAAAAAATTTTTTTTTCAAAAATCTCGGACGCGTCGATTTTATTTTTGAGGGGGACAACTTTTCCTTACCAAGGCACCCTCATACCAGCAACCCCCTTCGAGGGGGTGGAATCACCCCTAAAATCCTAAATGGAAAGAGAGGTCGTATGATACCTTATTTTAAAGGTCTTTTAATTCTGAATATAACTGCCAAATTTGAAGTGGCTAAAATTATTTCTATGGATAAAACAGCTTGTCAAAATTGCGGAAACAGCGAAAATGAAAAAGGTATTATGGACTCTTTTTTTATAATATTTTTAAAAGAACAAGGAAATCCTATTTTTGAAGGGGTCACTTATTAATTAAGAGGCCACCTAATACCTGGAATCCTTTACGAGGGGTTGAAAGCACCCCTTAAATCTTAAACAGAAAGAGGGATCGTGTTATACCTTATGTTGAAAGCGTTTTCACTTTAAATTTAAATGGTGACTTCTGAGTGACTGATGGATTTCTTCTGGATATGAAAGCCAAATAAAATTCTGGAAAAAATGCTTTAAATAAACCTTTATGCCTGAAACCCTTTATTACATTTTTTTTATTGGATCATTAAAACATGATTAAAAATTTATTAGTATTGTTAATATTATTGTTATTACACCTTATCAGCATATCATAAATAAAAACAAAATACCAAATAAAATGCAAACACAAGTATCTGAAGAATTTATTTAGCTTGCTAAATATCATTGGTTTTCTTTCATAAAGCAGCATTTATTTAAATAGTTTTGAAATTCGTCACTGTAAAGACATAGGGGCGTATCTCAAAAAAAGCCATTTTTGAGATAAGCCTCGTAAAGATTATATTTTTGAGAGTAGTATTATATGGCAGAAGGGCGTATCTATCTAGCTACCCATTCCGCAAATAGTTCTGGATCTAACTCACGTAAGGACGGTATATAATATGACGAAGGGGCTTAACTCCACTTACGCCCATGTCGTATTTTAAAACTGTAGCGTTTGTGTTCCGCCCCACTCACACCACACGACGTGCGCGCCGGTAAACAATAACAACCTAACCTAAAATAGTTTATAAACAAACGTTTTATTAGTGTGTTAACTAATGGTGAGGTTTATTACTACAATAATTTTATTTTATAGTGGCTTTTGGGAGTTTCTGGTGGTTAGTAATTGGTAATGTATAGGAGGTTTTGTTTTTATGAATTGTATTCTACAAAGAATTTACTTTTATTATAGATTAAAGGATCCACAAGGTTAGGTTATTAAAACAGAAGTAGCTGTAAGATGGCAAGATAGAACTGAAAATATCGTTTTAATTAGCCAAATAGAGTGTGTCAATAAATCAGATACGGTAGTGAAAATGGGTACTGAAATAAAAATGTATTGGAAGCCGCATAAGAAATGGTATTTTGGAACAGTGATTGCGATCAAAAATAGCTTCACTAGTAGTGATTTCATCCATTAAATTTGTTGTCTAAAAACTCATTAGGCGATAGCGAAGAAGATCTTCCGCTTCAGAGGTTAAGAGAGAAGCTTATTGGTGCAAATAGCATTCCAGTCAAGATTGCAGCTATTGTTGAAGTGGAAAAACCGAGGGAAAAACCTAAAGATAATACAATACCTCTCAGTAATGAGAAAGTTTTTGGTATTAGCAATGAACTGTTCTCCGACTCCGAACCGTGCGAATTTCAAGATGATTCGGATAAAGATCCGACATACATTCAGCACTGTGAAGTTCCACATTGCAGAGAATCAGATGAGGTATTTGCTGCGTGTTCAAATTGCCTGCGCTTATTATGTTGGACTCATTTCTCTGAGGATGGTACGTGTCAGCGCATGCATGAGCTTCCTGTAGTCAGCTTAATAGAAGAGATTTCAGAAGTACCTGAGGACTTCACAGTTGACGGGAATTCTAAGGAAAATGAGACAGATTTGACTGCACACAAGAAGGAAAATAAAAAAAAAGTTGCTTCCCATCTTAGAAATCTAGGTGAAGCATATTTTAGTTACAATAGTAAAAAGCAAATACCTGCCAGGAAGGTTCTTCGACCTAGGTGTAGTGGTTCTTTTTGTTATAAAGCAGGGAAAAAATGTTTAATAATAACAGATGAAGAACGTCACAAAATTCTAAATGGTTTTTATGGGACTGGAAACTTACAACTTCAGAGAAGGAATTTGTAGCTCGGTTTGTACAGGAGTAAGCAAAAGTAGTGTCCATAGGATACTTAAGCATAATAAATTCCATGCTTACAAAATTCATTTGGTGCAAGAACTGAATGAGGACGATTTTGACAGACGAGTGCAATTTTGTGAATCGCTTAGTTAAATGATAACTGTTAATCCGCGTCTTATTTACAACATTTGCTTTTCAGATGAATGTACTTTTTTTCTTAATGGCAACGTAAATCGTCATAACTGCCGCTACTGGTCAAATGCAAATCCGGGCCAGTTTCGTTCATACCCAAGTTCATACCCAGTTTCCTGAGGAGTTAAATGTTTGGGCGGGAATCTTGGGCGGCTCCATTGTTGGTCCGTTTTTTCTTCCCGGAAATTTGAATGGAGAAATGTACCGAGATCTCTTGGAAAATGCCATGTATCCAAGAATAGTAGAAATAATGGAAGGCGGAAATCATTCTGATGATGATCAAGTCGTTTTCCAACAAGACGGAGCGCCTCCACATTATGCTGCTGGTGTGAGGCAATATCTTGATGAGATATTTCCTGATCGTTGGATTGGAAGGAGAGGACCTTTTATGGAATGGCTAGCTAGGTCACCCGATTTAACCCCATTAGATTTTTTTATGGGGGCATTTAAAAACAAAAGCTTACGCTACCCAACCAGACACCCTAGAAGACTTACGCCAGAGAATTATAAATGAGTGTCAGATGATAACACCTGAAGTTCTACAAAACGTCAGGCATCATTTTGAGCAAAACCTGTATTCCTGCATGGAAGTAGGCGGGGCACAATTTGAACATTTAATAAATTGACGTAATTTAAATAAACTTGTTTTATTTAAAAGACACAAAAGGAAAAGGGTAGGTATTTCTTATCTCTCCACTTTTACTGGCAGTAAAGATTGTATTTCTTGCTATTTTTATATCCACAAGATATCCATCAGTCACTCAGAAGTCACCATTTAAATTCAGAGTAAAAAGGCCTTCAAAATAAGGAATGACACGACCCTTTTTTCTATTTAAGATTTAAGGGGTGCTTTCAACCCCTCGTAAAGGGTTCCAGGTATTAGGGTGGCCTCTTAATTAATAAGTGACCCCTTTGAAATTAGGACTTCCTTATTCTTTTAAAAATATTATCCAAAACAGAGTTCAAAATACCTTTTTCATTTTCGCTGTTTCTACAATTTTGACAAGCTGTCATATCCGGATAAAAAATTTTAGCCACTTCAAATTTGGCAGTTATATTCAGAATTAAAAGACCTTTAAAATAAGGTATCACACGACCCCTTTTTCTATTTAAGATTTTAGGGGTGATCCCACCCCCTCGAAGAGGGTTACTGGTATGAGGGTGCCTTGTTAAGGAAAAGTTGTCCCCCTCGAAAATAAAATCGACCTGTTCGAGATTTTTGTAAAAAAATTTTTTTTTCATACCAAAAATACCTGTTTCGTTTTCGCTGGGACACCCTGTATATAATTAGATGTATTGCATATTTTAGCTGTTCATTAAATGTGATCGGAGTGCAATCTATAGGTAAATAATCCTTAAAAAGTCCTTAAAAGGAACCTTTGATGTAGCTTAAAATATTATCTTTATGATGTATTAATTTATTTGTCAATCTGATTGACTCTTTTCTTTCCATACCATAGATATTAATAGGTAAGGAGGAATAATAGAGCACAGACTTATTTAGTTCTGATTTAATTAATTATACAAGTTAATCAAAAAATGTTACTTATCGAATCAACATACGAAAAACGTTTGCAAGGTTTAAAAGTTATGATAAATAAACAAATATTTATTCTTAACTTTAACACCCTGTATCTTTGTTATTACACATTTCTGTGAAAAAAATATGATGAAAGTCTATATCTTTTTAAATTCTCTATCACGTATTAAAATTAATGACGTTTAAACTGGACCACCCTATATATGTATGATAGAAACTCCCTATGCAATCTTGAATACTCTACTTCTAAAAATGTTTCTACTAAAGTACTTCAAAAACAATCACAAGAAATTACTGACCATTTTAAAACTTTAATCGATTGTGTTATGGAATATGGCTCTACAATGCATTTATCTATGATCCAAAAACCTAACCTTATGGGGAAAGGAAATTCCCAAGACATTTCTTATGAAAACAGTTGATAAAAGGATTTGGTATCGACTCAGAGAATAAATGGTGCCATAATGCAGGCATTAATAGAACAAACATTGAACAAATATATTAACTTAGCCAAAGATAGCAATACAATTGCTCAAGGCAGAAGAATAAAAAAATTAATTGATCAGAAAACGTTAAAAAATAATCTTGGAAATTTGATGGCGTCTACACCTTTAATTTTCATCTTTATGTCAAGAGTTTTTATTGAGGCTACTAACGTTAGGTCTAGAGAACATAAAGCTTTTAAAGTTATGGCACCTAAAGATCTGGAAGACAAACTGCTGCAACCAATAAACTAACCACAAGGCAGAGCTGTGAAGACATTCAGTTTTTGTGCATGCGTTTAGACAAAGCAATTCTGGCAGATTCAGGAAAAACCAAATTTATAAATAGTATAGCGTTGGTCAACCTGAATGCAAGAGCATTCCCTTAAATCTTCCAAATTAAAACTTTTTTTAGACCTCTGGCGTTTTGTGAAATTATGTGTATTACAGAAACCTGGATTACTGGTATGGAAGATGCTTATTTTAAACTTAGCAACTACATGATGGCAACACACTTCTGCAGACAATAATTTGCAGGATTTATTTTGGGAATGAAGACTTTTCATTACCAAATCTGTTTAAATGCGCTGCTACTAGGGTAAAAACTGTAACTAATTTTAAATTCTTAGCATGTTATCTGTATCGCCCCCGATTTCTGCTTTTTTAACTTTTAGTATGTATCTTGCCAAGTAATTGAGTAATTGATTTTGTGTAAATGTAATAGTTTAATATTTTTTGTGGTGATTATAATTACGATTTTCATTCTGGATGTAAGAAGGAAGCAATGTATACTGTTATATAATTTAGTTCTTATAGTTTACGTTAAGCTTTCTTTGAATTTTCCAGAGTTCAAGGTTCATCCTGCACTTTAATTGACAATGTCTTTACTAATGCTAGTAAGAGAGAGTAGAATAGAGTCATAACAAGCACTACAGATTTAACTTTCACTGATCATCGGGCAGAAATCCTGCATTTTAACTTGGATTCCGTAACCTGTAGTAATCCATCTTAATCTAGTTTTATTACTTCTGATGTACTCTGCTGGATCTTTTTCTCAGGAAAATATCAATTATATAAACTGCTATTAAAAGAGAACTGGCTGCCTGTGCTTGAAAGTCTTCATTTAGAAAATAAATTTACTTATTTCTTTAATACATTTCAAAGCCTGTTTAACATGAGTTTTCCTTAAGTTACCAAATGCAAGCGACTTCAAAGTGAATTTTAACTTGTGGATAACTCCCCACTTAATTAATGAGAGTGAAGACTAAAGACATTTGCATGTGCAGTTGAAATCTCACAATAATCATGACATACTTTTAACCTACAAAAGCAGGTTAAAATCTTACAGAAAAAATATTGCCCTTGCAAGGAGAACCTATATATGAAACACAATTTTGACCAAACGTGAACCTTATGAAATATTATAAACAAAAGCAGCAATTTCTGCACTCGGAAGAATAGGGATATCCCTGAAAACATTATTGAAAATGAAAGTAACATTACTTAACATTACTGGAAATACAAATATCGCAGACGCCTTTAACGATTTTTTTGTGGACTCAGTAATAAAACTAACAAAAAACTTTCAGGTCCACAAGAAAACTGATAGGAAATGCAACAGTTTGTCATCGTTACTTTTCTTATTATCTTTTACTGGCAATGAAGTACTTAACCAAATCTACCTCCATCAAAAACTCTTGTAGTATTAATGATATTATTTTTCTTTAGTGTCAAGATGTACTGCTGGTGTCCTTTCTGCTTTGACCTACCTATTAACTTATCATTTTAGTGTGTGTATTTTTAAATGGAACAAAAGGTATCTATAGTAATACGTCTTTATAATAAGGCCAAAGTATTTAATAATTCTTTTAAAAAATGGTTCGTAGCCTTCCTGGATGCTTTTAATATTTAGTCTTGTTGCCAGTATGGGTTCAGAACCAGTATCTCTACATCAGATGCCATATTATCCCTATATGTCAGAATTTTAAACAACTTTGAATCATCTAAACTGAAGTCTATTGGAATCTTTTTTGACTTTACCAAGACTTTCGATATAATAAACCATACAATACTATTAAATAAAGTGTCTCATTATGGTGTTAGAAGATTTTCAAATCCTAAAATGCTGTACTAAAAAGGCTGTACATATAGTAACAATTTAATATCTATTATAGAATATATTAAGGGATTGGCAAGCATATAGTATAGTATAGTATAGTAATAGTATGTTTGGTACTTAATAGGTTTTGTTATTAGAAAAATCAAAATGGTATTTAAAAATAAGACGTCTAGTTTTCAAAACAAACACTTGGCAATATATAGATTCTGTTTCCAGTGAGCTTAGTCTGCTCCCTTTTTATTAGATTTAAACAAAATAAAAAAAAATTAAAAGGATTTTAGGCACAGAAGTTCCGGAATTAAATACAGTATCTTAACTATAACTTTATAAGTGAGAAATAAATAGTTCTTGCAATAGTAGTACTAAGTTCCCTGGCAGTAATCTTACAGATTTATCTACTGTCTGTCTACATCTTCACTGTAACAGCCGAAAGCTAGTTTCTTATTCAAAGTATTTAAATTAGTGTCAAATTTTAATTTCTTATATACAGGTAAACCGAAGCGTTTGGAAGCCTTAACCACTTTAAAATTTGATTGTTAATGGCAACTCTAGATTCATATCGCTAAATATGATGAGTTTTTGATAACTTAAAATAAAATTAATAAGCAGACTACTAGGTCTTGATCCTTTTAATTAACACTGTTTTATAGATCTACAAGATCGTCACGTAACCACTATACTGTACAATCATTTTCTCAAAAGATTAGGATTTAACAAGTAATTAATGCAAATTATACTTGGGTTACCGAACAGATGGAGTGGTCACGTGATCGTTCTGCGCCGGAGGTGCAGAGGAGGGTTTTATTTAATTTTATTAGTCGAGCGGCTTTAGATCGTTTTGGTTGAATTTTCTGCTATTCGAATATTTGAATCTTCGCAATATTGAAAAGTTGAGATTGTGTTTATTTTTTTGTTAATTTGTTTGCTAACAAATAATGGCTGACGCGCCATGTACACCCCCATTGTCACCCCCCAAGAAAAGAGTACGAAAACTAGCCTAGAATAGGAACTTTAATTTGGTATTTGTTACAATATTTGAGCCAATGTATTATTTGTAACTTTACTTAATATATTTTAATTGGATTTTAATTAATCTGATTTGCCAGGCTTCTCACTACCTTAGTTAAAGTAAAAGTAATGAAGCCGATCTTAGTAGAAAATAAAATTATATGGAAGAAGGAATTCACAGCATATGAAAATAACAATAAATATTATAATAACAAGTTTTTACTTATTTAAATTAAATACCGGGAAAATAAAAGTTAAAACAATATGATTGAAATGGTTACTCAATAATGTCTAAAATAATGCCCGCCTTGGGTGTTCTAACAACCTTCAACAAAAACATAACAAATTTCCTCACTACAAAATCTGTATTTACTATACCAAAATAGGAGATAATAAATAATAATAAGAAGCTTATCTATTATTCTCAAAGTCAAAATAAATAACGGTTGTGTTACGGAGGATGCAAACTTTTTTTTTGGGTCGATCGAGCATCGACACCGCGCGCGGCCACGACACCATTTTTTCAGATTCAGGGTTAAGATCGGCTCGAAATTTGGGACAAGTTTATATAGTGTTATAAGATATTTTATTGTTGTTGTGCATAGTGCGATATTGAACATGAATTTAGATTTTTACGAGGATGTTACGTTATTTTGTCGCGGGAGATTTGGGTTAAGAGGGCGATGGTGATTTATGAACAGTCAAATGTGAAGGGTATATTTATTTAAGAGCGTTCATCACCCCCTAATTTCTATTACATGGATAACTCTTTTGCTTTAAAAGATATTTTAATGAGATCTTCACTAGTATTTTTTAAATATTTAGCAGAAGAAGCGAAGTTATTGGTTTATTATTTTTTTTTAAATATTGATATTTTTCTTTTTAATAAAAAAAAAATATAAAAAAATAAATAAGTTCGCCTCTAGTAAATGCGTTTTTAAGAAATTAACCCTAATAACATTTTATGAAATTTTTAATAATAAACCTAGCAAACGTGTAATAGCAAAATATGGCAATTTTCATCAAATTTTAGAATATTTACTACGTCTCGGCATACTTGGCAGCATTGCTTTATGCTTTATCGATCCAAGATCTACTGGCGAGCGTCGTTCCCGTGTCACCCCAATGTTAAAAAATATTAATATATAGTAATGTAATAAATTATGTAGGTTGAATATTAACAAATACGAAAAGTTTGGACTACCTGATTTTAGTTATTTTTCGAACTTTTGCCCACAATCCTTTTTGGTTTGTGATGTAGCGTTGATGTGTTTATAAATTTGCCGTACGCTGCAATATTATTAATAATTGTTATTAGTAGGCAACTAATAACAATTAATAATATTAGGTACTTAGGTTAGATTAGTAGGATATTTAGTAAATTTTGTTTTTTTTTGTTTGAATTTTTAAGTCTGTCTGCAAGCGACTGTCGCCGCGCCATCGCGTCGCCTCGGTGCCGCCTTACCCCATTGTTAAACAATAATGTTATATTATACACAGGTAGAATAATGAGAAAAACGAAAATTTTAGACTGGGTACCTGAATAACTGTAACTTTTTACGTACCCTAACACTTTTTAGTTTGTGATGTGCCGTTGCATGTATATGGAAGTCTGTCGTGTGCTATTTTTGTGAAAACTGTGAACTTTACTGTTATAGTGTTTTTGTTTTTATTGTGCAAGAGCAGTTATTTTTTGAAAAATTGGGAAAACGTAAAGACGGTAAATCCAAGGTTTACTATTCGCGCCGGAAATCAAGGAAACACAAAAAGAGTTATTATCTAACTAATACCAAAAAGTAAGTATGGATTTTAACAATTTTTTTTTTGAAAAAGTAGATTTATTAAAAACAATTAGATAAACAGTAGATAAATATTTCCAAAAATTATTTTATTATTTTGTCTCATTGTAAACATAAAAATATAATGTATTAGCATCTTACTGGAAATAAGATTTTAAAAATAGGTTCTTTTCAAAGATAAAATCTTACTATTTTTAAAAATTATCAAATGTCATAAAATCTGTACATACATTTAACATTTTTTTTAATTTAATTTTTTTTTTGTATTATTGTATTAATCTCTATCCAAATCTATATTTTAGATTTGGCCATTGCAAAAACATACTAATTTTTTGTCATTTATTTTAGTACTTTCCGTACTTCTGCTACTGAAAGTATGCCAATTCATAACACATCTGAAGAGGAAATAGAAGTTGAAAGACAAAGGTTAGTGCTTTATAATTATCTATTATTTTATGCATCGTAACTGGAAAATTCAAACATAATATCTATTTTATTTTTTAACGTGTTTTTGGCGCTTTTTATTTCATACAGAGTGAGCCAAATGAAAAATGCATTTTTTGATAGCGTTTGAGGTTTAATAGTACGTCAACTAAAACTGATTTTAGTTGACGCTTTTAATTAATTTTATTAAGTTACCTATATTAAAAGTATTAATACATTAAATTCCTAAACCAAAATATAATGCTATAAAATAATATAATGTATAAATTCAAATTTCATGCAATGCTTTTTTGAAGATAGTCGTAGGGATTTACTAAAATATTATACGTAATGAAAAAGCACATAATAAGTTTTTCAAAACTTGATATGTTATTACTTATATTAGGTACATACCTAAACCAAAAACACAAAATACCGGATTTCGATAAATTGCTACCCAGCATTATAAAACATATAAATAATATTCACTAATGATTTCACTAAAATTTATGATTTTTTAATTTTTAGCAGGAATACTTCAGTATACAGATGATACCTCAAATTTCTTGGAATTTTATGTAAAATCTAAAAATCAAATAATATATAGGGTGTGTAATTTAAAATAAGAAAGTTGACATCTACTTCCGGTATAACCAGACGTGATATCGTAATGCGGTTTTCACCGGCTAGTAAGGCTTTGTTCCCTGCTTTAAATGACGTAAGAAAATATATATAGTTGTATTTGACTTTCTTTAAATAATCCATCAGAAAGGGTAAATCACAAGTAAACGCCCTCTAGTGTATTTTAGGGAAAGTAATTTGACAATTTTTTTTGGTAGAAAAAATAAAGCAACAAAGGACTTTTAAACAAAATTTGTTGAAAAAAAATCGGTTCAGTCAGTGCCGATTTTCAGCTGTTTTTATATTTCAAGATAAAAACTCCCCCCACCACTTTATTTGACATTTGACAGAAATTTTTGTAAAAACTTTTTTGTGAGAAAATTCTTCTAGAATAGTAATATAATATTTTGAGGTGTAGGTTGTTAGAGATTTTTTTGGCAAAAATGCAATTTTAAGATTCAAAGAAGCTGTAGCGCCCTCTAGCGGCCGACCAATGAACTTCAAAATAATTTCCGGCTTTTTTTTTGGGCCACTTTTATAACATTTTTTTTTCAAGGCAATACGATTATTAGGGCCTGAGATATAGCCGGTGAACATTCTTATTTGCCCACCCGGTACATAATATGTACCCAATTGGCCCATATTTCTTATTTTCTAATGATTTGTTTAAAAAGTGAATATGGAATGGTTTGTAACAAATTATTTTTAAAAAATTTGATGAAAAGCGTAATACCTAAACTCGTGATAAAAACTAAACTTTCATTTTGGCCATATTTTTTTTTATTATTTTTTAATTGGTTGAGTTTTTTAATTATTTATTTTTTATTAGTTTTCATATCAAAATATTACTTTTAGAACATCTCCTGATACCATAACTGACTACGTTATAGAAGGAAGGAGAATCGTAGATATTCAGAAGCTTTTTAAAGAAATCCAGAATTTATCCAGACACCCTCCATTTAATTGCACAATTGCAGATATGAACATTTTGACGGAAAATAGAAAAGGCTTAAAAAGTTCAATTTTACTAAAGTGCAAAATGTGCAATTTAGAAAAATACCTCAATCTGTTTACTCAAGATGAGTCTGAAACATCCATGGACATAAATGCCGCAGCAGCCTTAGCAACCATTTCAACGGGTATTGGATTTACTGCCGCGGAAGAATTTATGGCCATACTGGATGTCCCTTTTATGTCTCCAAATACATATCAGCAGCACCATGAGTCATTCCAGATCATACATGTTATAAGAACTGGTCAAATACATCCACAAGTATGGAATCCGACATAATTGTGGAAGGATTTCGAAAAAGTATTGACATGTATAATATTATTTATAAAAGACTTGTTGGGGATGGTGACAGTAGCGTCTATAAAAAACTGATCGAGGCTCGCCCATATGGAAGTTTACATGTGGAGAAAATTGAGTGCAGGAATCATTTATTAAGAAATTTTTGCTCCAAATTGCGTGAAATATCTAGTAAGTTTATTCCATCATTAGCATTAATTTTTGAAAAAGCTATTAATTGTTCTTTATTTATTTTAGGTAAAAAAAGAAGCAACAGTACAAATAATCCGGTTTCACCATACCTGCGCAAACATATTTTGAACAATATACGAAGGATGAGAACTGCTGTTGCAATGGCTGTTACTCAAAGAAATAAAGAAGATAAAAGCTTTAGTATTAAAATAGAAAATCTTACTAAAGATTTAAAAAATATACCATCCCACGTATTTGGAGAGCATCTAAACTGTACAGCCATAGGATATTTTAGATGTGATAAAAAGTTTGGAGAAAAAAATTATATTGAAGAAATGAAGGCATGTGGGGTTTTGCAAGACATTGAAGTTTGTCTAAATAGACTCATATTGCATGCTTCCAGTTTGTTAAGAAATATGGACAATAATGTAGCTGAACATTATAACTCTGTGGTATGCAAGTTTATTGGCGGAAAGCGCATCAATTTTTCAAAAAGAGGGTCTTATCAAATACGGTGTGAAGCTGCAGCCCTATCTTATAATCTTGGAAGCGGAGAATACCACAGACAAATTTTTAAATCAATTGCTGAAAAAAGTCCTTCTGGTCATACAAAAAAATTTATTAATAGAGTTAAACAAAGACGTATTAATACTCTTAAAATAAGACCAAAAACCCTATTTAAAAAACGAAATAAATCAATTGCGCTTCCTGATAAAGATTATGGGGATCAGGAGGCAGATAATAGCATACAGCCAGACATGGAAGAAAATTTATTTGAAGAAAAAAAAAAGGAATTTTTAGAAGAACTCGAAAAAAATGAAAATGAGATTAAGGATTTAGAGATTAGTACCAGAGGACAAGGAGGAAATCCAAAGTGGTATCAAGAAAGGAGTTTAAGGCTTACAGCATCAAATTTTGGAAATATTTGCAAAATGCTAGAAAAAACAAATTGCAAAAATAAAGTAAAAGCAATTCTTTATTCCAAGTTTCGGGGCAATAAACACACTAAGTATGGCACCGAAAAAGAACCATTTGCTATTCAACAATTTGAGGAAACCTACAATTTAAAAGTTGAAATGTGTGGTCTTTTTATTGATTCCGAATGTTGTGCTTTGGCTGCTAGCCCTGATGGGCTAGTTGGCTCAAGAGGATTAGTAGAAGTAAAGTGCCCATCAACAGCTTCAGCAATCAGTCCTACAGAAGCTATCAATAAAAAAATAATCAAGTTTGCCACCCTTGATGAAAATGGACAGATGCATTTAAAACAGAACCATGATTATTTTTATCAAATCCAAGGCCAGCTTCATATCACAAAAAGAGATTTTTGTTATTTTATTTTATGGACACCTATGGGGATGCTGGTAGAACAGGTAAGCTTTTTGTTTTAAGTAGTAAGATATTTGGTATAACGAATTTATTATTTCAGATTTGGCGGCAGGACTCATTCTGGAATGACAAAATGATAGGAAAATTAAAAAGTTTCTATTACAATTGTTTATTACCGGAAATTATCGACCCGCGATATAGTAGAGGACTGGAAATAAGAAATCCATCGAGAAAATAACAACATTTTAATTTTAAAATAGGTATATTAATAGATTTTTGCAAATATAAAACTGTACTTTTTAAAATAAAATTTAAAATATAAGTATGTATATAATTGTTTTTTCAATAAGATTAGGGCAAAATGTATAACAGTTAAAAAAAAATGTTTAAAAAAAAACAATTATACATAGATTTTGTATAAAAAATGTATATTTTTTTAAAAATGCCTCTTAAAAACTCCCCCGTACATCATTAACAAAAAGTCTCGCAAAAAGTTTAATAATAATTGTAGCAAAAAAAAAATTATATGAAATAGGATCGAGCACCCCATTTCAAAGAAAAATTTTGCCAATAATCGACAATCGTAATGTCTCATTATTCAAGTTTCATAATTCCCTGCGCCATGCTATTCCATCCTCACCAGATTTATATGACACGCGAGAACCTATCGGTTTGGTCGCCGCTTTGAAATGACCCCTTCCCTTCATCCTTCCGCTGAGTGTTGCCATATGTTGGGTGAGCCAAAAAATCGCCTATATTTTGAAATCCGAGTTGGTCACGTGCTGATGGATGCTCTTAAGATTACTTCTGAAGGCGTATGGCTATTGAGGAAGATTGGTGATAAAGATTGCTTCACTGCTAAATGAATAGTAAAAAGATTTGTTTCAAATTATATATTTGTTGCATTCATCAAAAGGAATTTAAATATTTTATTAGTATTTTAGTCTCTGGTGTATTTGCTTAGTCAGTAATCTTTCTTGGAAGCTTTTTATGCGTTAATGTTTAGACGCCTTGGAACTAAGACAAAGAAGTATAGGTGGGCTAATAATCAAAAGACTTTGAGAAACTTATTACACTTAAATGTCATAGAAACAACTTATGATTATTTTGACCTGTTATTTATCATATTATTTATCTCCAAGGATGATATAATGAGGTACGTAATGAGATAATAGTAATAATATAATTTATTATGTGACTAACCAATGTTAATACAACTGATATATTATGAGGAAAATAAAAACTAATATGAAGAAACCTCTCGAACCTATCAATTCTTCTATATTTCCTACAACTATCCCAATTAGGAATAAACCAAAAACTTATACCACCTACACTTTTAATCTGCACTCAATTTCTCCTACTGCAATAACGACAAAATATATATACATAATTTCTGAAAAATAAAATCCAAATATATACAGATCGACCAAAATCGTATTTTAATGAGTAGGTGAAGGTGTGTACTCATTCTTCAATATGAATTAAAGCTACTATCAACAATGTCTTAGGAAGAACTTTTCGCTATAAAGAAAATCATTAAGTTCTCTATTTAAATTATTTCCTGTAACAAATTTCTAATAGTTACAATAACTATAGGTGAACTTAAGGAAGCATCCTTGGAGCAATATCAATATATAATATTTATCTCTTTTATAGTATACCGGGTGGCACATTTACATACTTTACTACAGCACAGAGCATTAGAAAGAAAAATGTTTTTTTTTTGAAAAATTTATTTGGTGCTGTAAAATTGGTAGTAACAGAGTGAACAAAATGTGTGATTAATTATGTTATTATTATTATTGGTTTTTGATTTTAATATACAAGATGAGTGTTAAAATATTTAAAGAAGTTGCGGTAGAACAATTAAGTCAAATTTTTTCAAATCTCGTACAGATGGCTAAAATAGACTTGTTTCCTGAAGCAACAAATATGGTAGTGAAACTGATTAAAACATTTAAAAAAATAAAAACTTTTTCAGTAGAATGAAGAATATTCGTCGTGGAAAAATAATTAAAGTACAGCCCACGTCCATAAGTAGAAGATCGCAAAGACCTGGAATGACATCTGTATTAAAGCGAATTCAGGCAGGAAGGCCAGCAAAAAATGAAAAAATCATCCGAAGACGTAAGGTTCTAAGGTCACTTAACCAAGCTGTGCACTGCAATCGCCAAAACGCCAAATCTCATTAAAAAAATTATTTTAGGCTAACTATAATAAATTTACTAATAACAAGTACCTGTGTTTATTTTTAATAAATATTTGATTAATACCTATAAATCTGGTTTATTTTTCTATTAAAATTATTCTAATAAAATATTCTTTTATAGTCGTATCCTTACTTGGTACAACTTTTAATTCTAGACAGTTTGCAAACATTTCTGAAATTGCAAAAAAATTTAAAGCAATCTTCAGAATAATACTTAACGTAGTCAAGCTTAACCACTGAAGGAGTTTTTAAGTCATGTGAATTGTAGAAGAATACAAATCAACTTTTGCGCTAGTACTATTTTGTGGTTCAATGCGTGGCTACGTTGAACATTTTTATTAACATAAGGGCATTTCTTCGCTATTTCAGAAAAGTTTACCCCACTGTATTTTACATACAAGCATTTGATTATGATAAAAATATAAATATAAATCTGTACATTCTGAAGCGAAACCTATATTGTAAAATTAAATCAAAATTAGGAATGGACTGAGGAAATTACGTTTTTGCGCGTACGTATTTAAAAGTTGTATTTATTATTAAGTACCTTTAAAAGCCAAAACATACACCTTCACAACATTAGGTGTTTGTTTTCATATTTTCCAGTCGCATCATATTCATTAAATATTAAAAGATTCTTTATCTTGTATATCAAAATCGCCAGCAAAAAAAATCAATAATAAAAAAAAAATAATTTCATAATAATTAAATGTGTTACTTCCAATTTTACAGCACCAAACAAATCACATAAAAATATTTTTCTTTCTAATGCTCTGTAGCATAGTATAGTATGTAGAGATAAATAAGCGCATTTCTCAGTTGTTATTCCCTAGTTAATAGTTATAGTTAATAGTTACTACTATTATACTAGTACTACGGTGCAGAGCCAAGTTCTATGATGCTATGTGCTGTAGTATAGTATGTAAATACGCTACCGGGTGACATAGGAAAAAGAAAACACTTAATAACTATTTTACTCCTTAAGATAAACAAATGAAATTTGGTATATTGATAAAATTGTTAAAAGAGCATCTTTTAACATATATTTGATACATTCCGGTTTAACCATAAGTATTACTAACTTCCTTATTTTAAATGGGTTACTTGGTTTATTATTACGTATTTGAATAGAAAATAATATTCTGAGAATAATAATACTGTATTTGCTATTTTTTGTTTTATACTCAAAGAAAATTTTTTTTTTTTAATCCTAAAATAACTTAACTTTTAAATAGGGTGCCATGAATACTTTAAGAGTTTTAATTTTTATTCAAGTAATCATGGAAAAATAGTTTTAATGGCATTTTAATTCTTAAATCTTTTACACGCCTATTTAAAATGTTTATACCATTAATTTTTGTATTAATGTAATTTTTTTAAATAGCACAATATTGTGAACAACCAGTTTTAAAGTAATTTGATATGATAATTTTTTAAATCGGTTGATAAATAAGCTCATAAGAAGAAAAAAAACTAAGTTACAGACTAGTAAATAAACGCATTTAATTATTAAAAATAACATAGGAGGCTTTCATTAAATAGGGGCTGCGTTTTCACGCGTTCTTCAATTATTTGTCAATAGTTGACATAATACATGATATCTTGTCAAGTGCAAATATTATTAGTTATTTAAATAGATTTGCTGCAGTTTACTAAAATTTTAGTGTTTACTAATATTTGAAATGTTTACGAATGAAGAAAAAGTTGATAAGCCGTAGTTTATATTCCTGCGCATACGTCCCTTTATTAGACAAGATGGTGATCATTTCAAACAATACATGTAAATTGAAAATATACTATTGAAACAATACATGTAAAGAAACTGGCAGACGTGTCATTATAGCGCCTCTTGTAATTAAATAAATCAAAGCACATATGGCTTTTTTTGTTGACTTTAATTATTAAATTCGGTGATTTTATTGATTTCAGATAATAAAATACAATAAATATTATTTTTCTGTGATTACTTGATTAAAAATTAAAACTTTCAATGCAATTATGACACCCTATTTAAAAAAATACGTTTTTTCTATAAGTATAAAAAAAAGTAACAAATGTGGTATCATTTTTCTAGAATATTATTTTTTATCAAAATACGTAATAATATACCAATTGCCCCATTTAAAACAAAAATGTTAGTGTCACTTCCTGTTAGACCGAAAGTGTTAACCATCTATTACACAGGGCGAGATTACTAGCCAGTCGCCGGCGAATTTACTTGCTGCTATAAAAGTCGCCAAATGTAATCGCGGCTGCTAGTAAACTCGCGGCTCGCTTTTTCCCAGCGAGTAAAGTTGAACACTGGCCTACTTTTCTCGCTACTCGCTCGCGATTTCTCTCACTGGCGAGTGAAAAGGCTATGTGTAATATAAAACAGGACTAGTACTAGTTGAATAAAATGGCGGATACAGTGCGTGCGGGAATTATTGTTGTGAGCCTTTTAATTCGGAAAAAAACATCAAGAAAAGTTAAACCAGAAATA
This sequence comes from Anthonomus grandis grandis, assembly GCF_022605725.1. NCBI lineage: Eukaryota > Metazoa > Arthropoda > Insecta > Coleoptera > Curculionidae > Anthonomus > Anthonomus grandis. The sequence goes on from NC_065556.1 coordinate 13,619,964, forward strand.
AAAGAAAAGCAAGACGGGTGCGGGTCAGGAATTGGATTTCAAAACGCGACACATATGGGGCTTCTAATATTTTATTGAAACAATGAAAGGATGAAGATCCTGTGGCGTACAGGAATGTTTTGAGAATAAGCAATGAACAGTTAATAATTTATTGCAAATGGTTGACGAAACTGTCAGTGTTTGTACCCGAAGTACTTGCAGCAATTTCTCAGGTTCTAAAGCCATATATAAAGGTAGGCATAACTTAATAATCAATTTATTTTTTCACACTGTTTATGAAACAAGTTACTTATTTATAAAAAATATTATTTATTCATTAAGAATTAAAATTGTGCCGAAAATGTATTTTTTAAGTGCTTGATGAAGAACATCGTGACCATATCCATTATGTTCGTTATTTTGGATTTGGGTATGTGTTTCATATGTGGTTGAGGCAGGACTGGGATCACTTGGGGAGGATAACGGTGGAGAAGTTTGCAGTTGAAGGGGTTCTCCGTAGTAAGTATTTATTTGGTTATTGTTTTCTAAACAGATTAGCTTTACACGGGTAATAGAATTCTGGATTGCTGCAATAAAATAGCCTGACGTTGCGGCAATTGACGTAGCTCTGCAGTTACATACTACCCAAATTCGTCGTACAGTTTTACCTGTGATACATTTTCAGCAATTCTCTTTAGCTGACCGACTGCATCAGTAATTTCTGGATCTGCTTGTTTTTTCACCCTTTTTTTAGGTTTGGGAGGTCCCATCGCCTGTGAGACTTTTACATTTTGTTCCTTGGGCGGTGTATCGGGTTCTTTATCATCAGGCTATTCAATTTGAGAGTTTGAGACTTCCTCAGATATATTCTGTGTGCTGGGTAGAGTCTGAAAAAAATTAGAACAAATCTATAAAAAATGTGTTTACCTTTTGCTTGATTTAAGACATAAACAAATTTTTTAAAATATATAATATTTTTCTTCTAGATACCTACGACAAGCAATGAATGAAAAAAAATACAAAGCAATTTTCTTCTTCGTTGAAATTTTCCGAGATGTTGTGGAGCGATTGATGGCAAGCACGTTCTGATTAAAAAACCTCGCAGATCTGGGTCAGTGTACTTTAATTAGAAAAAAACCTATAGTATAGTGTTATTTGCAATGGTGGACGCAGATTATTGCTTTACTTACATTGATATTGGAGCAAACGGCCGAGCTAGTGAGCGAGTGCAATATTTAGAGATAGTACTTTAAACATCGCTATGGAAAATAACACTCTTAATATGCCTGAAAATTCGGTCATTGTGGGGGACGATGCCTTTCCATTAAGAACTAACTTAATAAAGTCGTACAGTAAGTCACAGCTTAATAATACTGAAAGGATATTCAACTACCGACTCTTTCGAGCAAGACGAGTATCAGAAAATGCATTTGGTATTCTTATGTGGCGCTTTAGAATATTTTCAAGGCCAATTCAATTAAAAGAAGCAACAATTGACGATGTTATTTTAGCAGCATGTAGTCTCATGTAGTCACGACTGGCTGAGAAAAAGCAGCCCCGATACTTATGTTCCTGAAAATGCTGTGGATAGAAAGGATTTGAACACGGGAAATATTACTTTTGGACAATGGAGAAACCACGTGGATAATCTTTCATCGGTTGGTCATTTGGGAAGTAATAATTACAAAAATTCCGCAGAGGAAGTAAGACGCACGTACGCCAAGTATTTTATGGAAGAAAATCCTTTACCGTGGTAATAGAAAAAAGTGGAATTGGAATTAACATTTAGTTAATAATATTTTTTTATATTTTTAAGTAAATACAATTTATTATTTTCCAACGTAATTTTGCCCAAAACGTATGAGAAAATTAGACTTTATTTTTTATGCACAATTTACTTATATAAAAATAAAAAATATGTAGCTCTAAAATCTACTCACCAAGTTTGAATCACTCTGCATTGTTGACAAAACTTCTGCGAAAAAATGGGCAGCCTCAAACCATGAAACTTTGGGGTGTAAATGTCTTCTGTTCCACAGCCACTTTTTTTGCTTCGTTCTATTTTGGCCAGTTCTTGATGAAACACATCTTTCAAATTTTAAATTTTGTTTTTCATCATTTCCTTTTAGAAGCCCTTTATCGTCTAATTGTTCATACATGTTCTTAAATAATACGTCTTTCAGTTTAATAATTATTTAGATAATCTTTGTCTTTAATATTCCATAATACTGGAAATTGTTGATAAATATTTAAAAACTCTATAATTTGATTACTGTTCCATTTAACAGACATTTTGAATTTTTGAACGAAAAATACAAAACAAACAACTTCCAAAAATTCAATACCCTGCGAGTATAGCGATTTAACTAGCCCGGTGTAGTTTGCGCTCTCTGAGCATATTCTAACTCGTTCACTCGCTTCAAATTTTACTCGCCGGCGACTGGCTAGTAATCTCGCCCTGTGTAATAGATGCTTAAGGTACTATTCTATCGATATACCAAATTTCATTTGTTTATCTTGAATATTTAAAAATTATTAAGTGTTCCCTTTTTTTTTCTGTGTCACCCAGTATAAATCTCAGTTTTATCAATATTTTAAATTGTATCATGTATATGTAGATAATTCACAACTATACTGCTCATGCCTGGTAAAAGATTTACCAAACGCAACTAAATTAGTATAAATGCATGAATTATATATGCATTTGATAAAACTGGTTAAATCCTTTAAAAACCATAACTTTAAAATAAATACCTTAAAATCTTCAGTGATCTTGATAGCGAATACTAGAAGTAAATAGCTTAATCTCAGTTTAATTTAAATATTGCCACCACTACATTAAAAATTATAAACTTATCAAAATCATTAGGCTGTACGGTTTATAGTTAATTGATTGATGAGATAAAACTAGATATGTTGGGATAATTGTTGAATCATATCCTAGATGGAATGCACCTGATAAAGAGACCCTTAATAAAATAAGACGTTCCACGGTTTTTCCACGTCAAAAAGTATTTAAATATTGACCAATTAAAAGTATTATATTTTGCACTATTCCAATCATAACTGATTTATGGCCTTGTAGATTAAAATGGTGTGAAAGATTGCTACTTATCCCAAGTAGAAAATATGCGAATGGCTAATACTAAAACAAACACAAATTTTAGATATAAGGCAACTATACTTTTTTGAATTAATCATTATATAAGAAATAAATCTTCACACAATTTCTTACTTAGACACAAATATTTTAAATATACAGCTCCAAAGTTCACAAAAAAAATCTTAAACAAATTATAAAAAGACAAATTTTAAAGTGCAATTGAGTTAATAAATAGATAAGAAATAAAAAAATTATTGAATTAAACATGAAGAACCAGAATAGTAATTATATTATATAGAGTGTCCCGAATTGCAGTGTTCCAACTTATCAAAATTGTCAATCAATTTATCCAAATTGCAGCGCATTCTGTGCTTCGAATAAGCCTTAATTTTTTTTGTAAACATATACCTACTAAAAATATTACTTAAAAGATTTTTATGCAGTTTGGTGCAGTGCTTTGAAGTAATAAAAGGCATTTTTAATCTAAAAGATTTTTAAAATTTTTTATCAGTGATGTCCATACGAAATTTTTAATTATTTATTTATTAAGAAAAAATGGTACGCCACTGCTTTTTCAAAAAACAAAAAATATTTTTAAAGTCCTCCTTTAGTTTGGAGCAAATTTGTTTTTTTTTTGGCTTTTGTTCATTCCATGCAAGGTTTTCGAGTTAAAAAAAGAAGGCCAGGTGTGTTCTATAAGGAAATTCTTCGAAATATTATTATATCGGAAAATATTCTGTAAGAAAATTCATTGTTTTATTAAAAGAACTATGCGATAAGCTAACACCTTTTTACCACCTTATCTACAGACGTGTGTGATGTATTGACATTTTCAAGTTCTTTGGCGTCTGGTAACTCTTGGTAAGTCTACAAAAATCCATCAAGATTCTTAAATAAAATTAAAGCCCTGTTAATAGTTTTAATCGACCTAAATTATTCATTAATCAATTGTTTTTGGAGAGTGATAGCCATGTGAATTTTCTTCTGATGGATGTTCTGCAAGGACATTATACATTTCATACACCTAGCCGATAGAGGTGAAACCAAGGTGACTCAGAGACATTTCAAATCAAGTCCAGTTAGAATTTCCTTCAAAAAGTTTAAATTTTCTGTAAGGAAATTTCTAGTTTAATTCAGGGAAGGGTGAGATGAGCTACAGCTCTTTAGACTTAGTCCTAGACGTATAATCAAGATAACTTATTGCAATTTTAAAGTTCGTTGGCGTCAGAATATATTTACTTTTACTGCTTCCTTAAGAACCTGATTTCCATGAAACAATAATACTTCATTGGCTTTTTCTTAACTTCCTATGAACTCTGGGAACTTTCAGTGAAATTCTGGTGATCTATCATAGGTTTTAGATGTTTCACATATTGATCTCAAGAGTAGTTAACCCTTAGTTTTCTTTTCTTCGCAAATAACTTAGGCCTTTGAATAGAGCTGAAGACTCATCGGATCAATCATTTGGATATTCAACCGTTTTTGTTTTATCGCATTTTTCTAATGGATGGAATTTATCAACGAATCAATCGTTTTGGATACGATGCACCTCATATCCAGTAATATTAGCCTTTAGGTAGTGCGGCTAATCTGCAAGAAAACTTCATTATTATGTGAATTGACATAGAACCTGGAGGCGATGGTTTTTTTTCTCGTAAACCTTGCATCGTACGAAAAAAGGCAAGATATCAGACTTTCTACAAATTAAATATTTTTTGTTTTAGAAAAATCAGTGGTGTACCATTTTTAATCAAAAATATTAAAAATTACGTATGTGCATCACTGATAAAAATTTTAATAGATCTTTCAGATCAATAAGTGCCTTTTATTACTCCAAACGCGGGTATCAAATTCATAAATATATCTTAAGTAATAAAAAGTTAAGACTAAAAAACATTCTTTTCTTAAAACTTCAACAGTCGAAAAAACAAAAAGAAACGTTTCTCGATATATTTTTATAAAGGAAGTTAAGGCTTACTCTGAACACAGAATGTGCTGTTAAACACTGTAATTCGGAATATCCTGTATATAAAAAAATACTGTAAAAATAATACGATTAGTGACTAAACTGAACTTTGACAAGATATCTTTATATGTGACATAACTTTTGAGAAATAAACGAATATGTTATAGTAAACCAGAATAGTGACTTGAACCACCATGTATCACAGCAAACGTAGGGATTTTCTGAAAAAGGAAGAAAAAATCATTTCAAGCAACCTTAATGGCTTCTGTGCTTAATGTTTTTATTATCAAATGTAATGAACACTTTATATATTATTATGAAAATGTAAAAACGTTAATTATTTTCCTAGTTTTTGTACTATTTTTATTTGTATTCTGTAGTTAAAGTTGATTCGTAGGGTTTCTTTAGGATTCTACTTACGTTTGGTTTATTATTTTTATCTATAGTGTTTAGTTTTTAAGTAATTCATCTTGTTCGAGAGCTCCATTTTGGCCCCAATTTAGGTTATATTATTGTAAATCCCTATAGTTCTAATTTTCTAGAATTTGTATACATGCTTGCTTTGACGTCAGTTCGTTCGAATCTCTTTCGGCAACAACAATGAAGTTAATTCCAAATATTTCGAAACTGTTCCATCGGGTTTTAAAATGGACGCGCTTCGTGACAATTCATTCAGTTTTAATTGTTTAGTCAGTTTTTACCTTGGAAACAATTAAACGACAGTCAAGGCGAGTTAGGTTAGTGTTTTTGACGTTGACAATAAAAGTGTGTTCCCGAATTTCGTTACAATATATTATACAGTGCATCCCAAAAGTTATGTCTAAATAATTAAAAAAAAAAAATTCAGGGGTGTGTTCGAAAAAAAAACGCTCGGACCCGTCGATTTTTATTTTAAGTTGCGCATTTTTATACATGAAGTTTGTATATACAGGATTGCTCAAAAATAAATTACGACCATCAACTTAATTTTTTTAAATAAAAGCACCTTTTTTATTTCATTTTTGAATTTCGCGTGGAAATCTACGTATGTTTCATGCATCATGTCCTATACCTAAAGTCAGTCACTAGATTGCACATATTTTGTAAGCGTTCACAAAACTCATTTCGCCTATCGAAATCGTCATCAAATAACTGTTGCACAGGAATAACTTTGTAGGGGTGATATTTGTGCTTTTTAACTATTCGGTAAATTATAGAGTTCGCCATGTGTAAATTTGCCCCAATCTACAACAGAAGAGTGCATGGATTTTCTTCCAAAGAAAGCAAAACGTCAAGTTGTTCATTTTCATCTCGAGCAGGACGACCAGATTTCGGCAGATCTCTAACATGACCAAATTCTCTAAATTTAGCCTCTATTCTACTCACCACCTTTTGACATATCGGAGGACGATCAGGATGGATTTCATTGAATAATTGAACAGCTTCTCTTTGAGTACGTGTTCTACCACCAAACCCAACCACAGAATTTCTATTTTTTCTCGGTCCGTTAACTTTACCATTGTGAAAACCGCAACTTTGCTCGTACACTTCACACTTGACAATATCTGTTTCTATGAAAATACACGGACACCAGCCAACAATAAAAAAACACGAATCAATGGAATTTTGTTCTGTATAAAAATTCTCAGAGATAAGGTGACTCGTGAGGTGAAGTTCAATAATAATGTTTGGTCCTTTTTTTTTGGATAACTATTGACTTTAGGTATCGGACATGATGCATGAAACATACGTAGAATTCCACGCGAAATTCAAAAATGAAATAAAAAAAAGATGCTTTCATTTGACACACGTACAAAAATGCGCAACTTGAAATAAAAATCGATGGGTCCAAGCGTTTTTTTTTTCGAAAACACTCCTGAATTTTAAACGAATTCAGACTGAACTTTTGGAATGCACTGTATATTATAGAAATGTAAGTGTCTATTTTGGTTAACTAATTAATTTATTTTTTCATAAAAAATAATAATCAAGAAAAAATTATTGTAGATAAACACCAATAAAATAAAAAAGTGACAAGCGTCACCAGAATGATCAAAATTTACGTAATAAATTTAAATTAAATATGTCAAGTCTTAATATTAACAATAATAGGTGGATAAATGATTTTTTGACTTAAATAGTGCAAATCTTCTTAGGAAAATTCCTTTTTTAAAAATAGGCAGGTTCTTTAAACCATAAAAAAATTAAAACCAAGCGAAAAAATTGGTAAAACGTAAAACCACATTAGCCGGCATATATTTTTTAAAATGTAAACTCTGTGCCTCTTCCTTAATTTATTAGTTCGCAGATTTCTTTGTAGCTTAAAACTTTCAGTTATTCATTCTTTATATACTTCTTGCAATATAAGCATTGTTAAAAATTATATCAGCCTATAGTCATTTTATACTTTGTAGCAATTATTTAATAATATGCTCTATAATGACATTATTCTTAACTCTTAAGATAGTTAAGTCTGAATCTTATAGCAGCAAATAATATACAGCTTTCATTAAAATTAAAATGTTATATTTAGCCATTGGTAAGACTTAGAGAAAATAAAATATCACTTAACACATCTGTTGTGTCACAGGCCTGTCACTGCCTATACTATTAATATAGAAATAGTATAGTCATAATAAAAACTACGAAAATAAAAATGTATTAAAATGTAATGGAATCAAACTAAATACTTTGATGTAGTAGTTGACAGAAATTTCTTATATACCTACAATAATCTGCAATCCATGTACTTTTTAGTATTAAACTTTTAAAACTGTCTACTATGTCCTTGCGCAGTCGTACTTTATTTATGGAGTACTCGCTTCCAAACTATCAGTGTTTCACAAAAGTGAATTGTTAACGCAATTTTTAAAAAACATTATAATAAAAAGGTATAAAGATATATTAAAAAAGGTTTTATCCATCAAGATTATTCTTTGACGATTCTGAATTTTTTGATATTAGACAACTTTACTTTTAAGAATTTGCAAATTAAAATGTCTTTTATAAAACATTAATTTAAATTACACAACATGTATATTGCATTAGAGAAGACCAACCTAGTGTCAGTTAAAAATAGAGTTAAAAAACTATAGGTCAACGATTATTTACATATTTGTCGTCCTCTGTTAATAAAAGAATATTTAGCTTCGTATGGCTCATGCCTGATATATATTTTTTTAAACGTATGTTAAAGGAATATATAAAAAATGAGATAAGATGGAAAGAGCTATATTGTTTAATTCATGTGAAAATAATTGAAGAACTTTTCTTTTCCTTTCCGTTCCTTTTTTTCGTATTATTTCTCAAAATAAGTTAAATATAAATTAATTTAATTCTTTATTATTCAAATTATATTAGTTTCCTATTTATTTAGTAAGTATTTATTCTTTACATTTTGTTTGTTATCCTAATAACTCAATAATTGCATGGGTTTGTAGATTCTCATCGCGTGATATTCCTCTTGTGAGTGTAAATCTGTTTATTGTTGAATTTAGTTAAAGTATGTTTAGTCTTCTAAGTTTTTTATTAATTTTTATATACATATAAGTGTAGCTCATATACCTAAAATAAGTCGTATAAATTAAAGATTTTGGTTACAAAAAAAAACCTTTTTCACAATAAATGCTATTTAATAATGTTAATTATTAATTCGTAATCAAATTGACATTTTTGTGTAAAAAATGTCAATTTGATTACGAATTCAGTGATTTATAGGACCAATAATAGCTGTAAAATATCTTAAGGTATATATGCTGCTATATATTGTTTTTTCTAATAGATTTAATTGATGCAAAATGTAGCACTGCAATCAAAAAATGCGAATAACGGTTATATGCAATAAGTCAAAGTTATATTTAAAAAATTTAAAATAAAATAAAACAAAAAAACTTAACCTTCCCAAGAACAATCGAACATTGAACGGCTGCCTTCTTAAAAACAAAAGCAGTTGTCAGGTTGTCAACTTCTGGACGGGACCGCTATTTTGATACCAAAATGACGAGTTCAAATCCACACATCTTAATAATCGTCCATCTTAACCAGAGCAAGACAAAACACCTTATTTTTTTTGAGAGAAGTTACGGCCCCTCATTGTTTTCGCTAAGCTTCGCTTAATTGTGTTTTCTGGCCGTTTTTCGCGAAAATGTGTCAGCCGTGACGGTTGAATTAACCCATTCGAATCAAGTTATTGGATTAGTATTTTTAATGTGACGTTTGAGTTTTGTGTTTTTAGAGCAGACTTTTTTTTCGTTTAATTTTAAGGTCGACAAGGTTTAAAAATCCGGATCTTTTTTTTTTGGATCCACGATTTATGAAGTCATCAAACTTAAAATTGGTTATTTACAGAAAGTTAAAATTAGTTCACCTAAGATAAGTAATAATACTGGCAGGTTGAAGAATATTTATTTACGTTACTTGTATATAAGCATTAAACGATATTAAAAGATTTAAGGATATTCTTATTAGTTATTTAGTTAAGTATCCTGTTAATATCACTAAGGTAGAATTTGTACGCACTATAATAAGCACTGCAGATGGAAATACGCCGGGACCAGATAAAGTATACGTAGAGATTTTAAAAATGCTAGAAGGAAATAATCTGTACTCGGCGATAGACCTAATTTTTTATGAACACTTATCAAAACTTCAATTTCCTATAAAACTCCTATCAAAAATACATGTAAAATATGACAGTTTAGGATGAGAAATTTTCATATTAAGTGATTATGTGTAAAATATCTTAGGTAATTTACTATATTTAATAAACGTATATTTTATAAACACCCTGTATTCGTTGAAAAGTGTCTCAACTGCCCGAGAATTATCTTACATCCTTGAAAATCTATACCCTAAACATAAATAATAATATAAGCAGAGATTGAGAGAGACCCAAAAAAAGTAAAAGAGGCAGTGAGTGCTAGAATTAAATAACTCAAAAGTCAATTAAATAACTCAAGAGTTCAAAATACGACTTATACTAAATTGACTACGTGCAGTACGAATATCAATTAGCAAGTGACAATAAAAGGTCTTAGGTTCTACTTAAATATTAACTATAATATAAATATGTAAACAAGTAACTACATTATGTCCTTAGCATATCTTATCTAAGGGTCTAAGCACCGTCTATAGATTACAACGTTGTAATCTATAGACGGTGGTCTAAGGGTTGATGATTGACAATGTGGCTTGTGAGTCACATAACTCTAGCACTTCGGCTTATAAAGAGCCTTGTATATAGAGTGGTCATAGTTGACCAGGTGTGGTCGTGTTTGTCCACTAGGTGGATATTAGAATGGTTGTGATTGTTTTGTGCACAGGTAAATCATGTTCACATGTGAGTAATATTTTATATTGTTGTTGTATAAGTCCATGGCTAGAGTTTTATGGTATACCAGAGTTTGTCGCTGTTTGGCGAGGTATTACCAGGTTATGGTCGATTGTGTAGCAATCGACAGGGATGCCCTCTGAGCGCGCAGTTCCTTCGAGTTGGTCTTGGGAGTTATAGAAGGCCCTCACTTGTCTTCTCGATTGACACATTTGGATTCTAAGTTCTCGGTATATGTTATCTTCTTCTTCTTCCTCGCTACCATGGACTCGTGTTGTAATTCGACAGCCGCCCAAGCCCGTGATATGTTATCTTAGTTTCCGAGTGTTGAGATGCTTACTGCTTAGCGGCAGTGGAGCGTCTGGGGTAGCCTTAACTATTTTAGGGGACACAAGCTAGTCGTCGAAGAAAGAAGATATGTATGTAAATTATTAGCAAACATAAAGTAACTATATTGATGGTTGTTGGCATGACTGAATCAAGGGGACCGAGTTTCCCCGGTGAGTAAACTTAATCTTTATTTGATGAGTACAGTAAATCGTAAACATGTTTGTTTCATGGTACTCTTAATCTCTTGCTGTATACATGGTGGAGCTCGCTGAATGAATTGCATTGTCACTACTTACGTAAGTTTAATTTTAAAGTACCCAAATTTGACATATGTGAATATTACATTCGGATAATTGTCTGGATACCTGTACTGGAATTGGACAGTCAATATTAGAAATAATGGACATCTGAAGAAACACTTATTAGAGTCTTTTTAAGAAGAGTTCGACAAAGTCTGTTCTCTTCTCTTATTTAATATGTAATTTCAATTTAATATGTAAATTCAAAAGCTTTGTATCTCTCTGTTTTTATACTAAGAAATTCCTTAGAGTCCGCAATTATTTATTGACCTATTTATCAGTGTTTATTTTTGATATTCGGCGCATCTTAATTGTTGCCAATTTTTCAATGTTTGATTTAATTATTAACGACAAGACAGTTAAGTATTTCGAGTTTACGTGAAAAGATATCTTGATAAGTCATAAGTGAGATTAACCGTTCAAGAATATGGAGTTTTCGTAAAGAAGGCCACTCTGAAAGGTTCGTAACTAATAAAGTTGGGGTTTGGCAAAGTGATATGTCGCATTTGGGATCATTATCTCTAGAATAACTTTCTTTATAATAGACCAAGAAGTGGTAGAAGGCGTGTAACTAATCACAATAACCTTTATATTCACTAAACCATCCGAAAAAACCCAACAATACGAGCATTCACTGCGTGATGCTTTGGGAGTTCTTAGAAGTATTGGTCTCTACATTGCGGAAGGGAAAACTGGCAACAGGTTTAAGATGTTGCCGACTATCAAGAGTACCCAGACTACAACCTGAGAACAATGCTCATCGACTAAAGCTGCAGTAATTTGTTTGGGGTAGGATAGTCATCAGATGTGGGTATGGAGGGAGACAGCAAGAGTTACCCAGCCAGCTCATGCACACCCCGTGCTACTCTTTGCAGAAGGAAGTGCTGGGCTGGTATCATGTCTAATGGTCCCACAGAAATAATTTACAATCAAGGTACAATGACTGGTAACAGAGACATGAGGGAGATTCTAAACCCTTACATTAAAGAATGACGAGGAGCTATTGGTAAGGCATTCATTTTTATAAATTATAACGCCCGACTTCAGAGCACCAGAGCTGTAAATGAGTATATGTAATCGCAAGGCATCAATCGTTTTGACTGGTCCGCACTGTCGCCAGATATGAGCCCTATAGAACAACTTGGTACATATTTTCCAGGGAAGTGGAAGCTCGCAGAATTCCACTTAGAACTATACAAGAGGTTGTTCATGCTGCTCAGGAAGAATGACACAATATTTCTTAGCAACAAATATAAGCAGGCGTATATTAATAGTATTAGCAGGAGTCTTCAACTCGAGAGGTAGAAATACAGATTATTATACAGTTTTTCAATATCTTTATTTACAAGAATTTTTAATTTGTAAAATTTTATTTGTATTAAAAAATAACTCAAGTTTTAAAAAAATCTTAACAACAATAATTTTTTTTTATAAGCATTTTAGTTGCTCTCTTGGGTCTTGTCGAGTTTGGGTATTGCCGATTTTCCAATATTTTAAAATTTGAGCAGAAAAAGTACTTTGAAAAGAATAGATTAAGAGAAAAAAATGGTCTACTATAGTCTCTAATTAATAAGAAACAAGCATATCTAAAAAGTGGACCTATGTAAGCAGAGAAAACATGGAAGAAATCTAAATCTATCTCCCATACTGACAGCAGTGTTGTCACATTATAATAATGAACGAATTTCATTATTTGTCCACAAGCTAATACCTAAAGTCGATTAAAACCTTTTTCTTAATTGAAACTAATCAAGTAATAAGTTTCTAATCTATTTTTGTCGATAAGAAACATTTAAGTTTTTAAAGAGCAGCTTAAAAAGAAAGAACAAGAGATATTACAGGTCAACAGAGTAGTCATTATTATTTTAAAATACGCCGATGACATAGTTCTACTAGTAAGAAATAAGGTTGATTTAACACAACATTTTGAGATTCTATTCATATGAAAAAGTAAATAGAGGCCTCGTTAATTTCAAGCAGTCTTTCTTGGGAAATATTCCTTGGGGAGAGGGAGCTGTGTTTTTTCATTTCCTTTAATTAATAATTTATTTTTTATCTTTTTTTATCTTCAGCCTCTTATTTCTACCATTTTTGTCATCATATCAGCCAGGCAGTTCCATTATTGTCTATTATTATTGTCAAAAAAAAACCAACCCAACCTAACTCGACCCATCCTATCCCAATCTAATTAAATCGAGCCCAACACACTAAAAAAAATTCATATGGAAGTTATAAAATATTCTTTAATCAAGGAACGTATATGGCAACGTTGAATATTATATATCGTATATTGTCACCTCGCGGCATTATGTCAAACGTCGAATACGCCAATAAAAAGAATAATAACTGGAAGATGGAAGGTAATTTTGTTTTTGTTAGTTATATGAAAAATAAATTTTTATTTAGAGTTAATTTTAAATGAAATATCCTTATTTCACATTTTTTTTAATTCGGACCGAAATCTAAAAATTACCAAAATAATAAATAAGACATTACGGGTGCTTTCGGTATGTTTTTTATGCGAAAATAACGGAATTAGTTACAAAAAAAGGTAAAAACCTTTTTTTTTAATATTATATTTTTTTTTTATTTTTTATGCATCATTTTATTAAAATTATTTTTTTTTTAACTTCAAAAAGCTTATCTGCAAAAAAATAAAACTGACATAGTTGAAATCCGAACCCAGGCCGGCTCATCATTAACTTATGAAGTCCTTACAGAAAATTTTCAAAAACGAGCTTATATACTACGTAATTCGAAAAACTCATCCATTATGAAAAAGATGCTGGTCATACACTTTTATAAAAGGTAAAAGACACGAAATCTACAGCATCACAAATTTTCAACCATGATTTTCTCGCCAGGTCTAAGGCTTTTCTACCTGCATGAGTCCTTGTTTTGCATCGCAAAGAAACGAAATTTGGCGTAAGGTGAAAAAGCAAGCATTGTTGAATAAACCATATCTTCAGTAGGTAATTCTTCCTTGAGATAAGGTTTTTCTGGTAAAGGCGGATGAGTGAAGCTTGATTAGCATTATTTAATTCGAAAAACTCATCCATTATCCCAAAGATGCTGGTCATACACTTTTATTAAAGGTAAAAAATTATATACTACGTAGTTACACATAGTCATGTTTTTTTTCCAATTAATATGTCTTTTTTATTATTTTATTAAAGAAAATACTATTAATTTTCCACTTTTTTTTGCTTAAAATGGTCCAAAGAAGATTGGCCTAGTATTTCCGTTTAAAAATTTTAAAAATCGGAGATACCTATAGTCGATTAAAACCTTTTTCTTATTTGAAACTAATCAAGTAATAAGTTTCTAATCTATTTCTGTCGATAAGAAACATTTAAGTTTTTAAAGAGCAGCTTAAAAAGAAAGAACAGGAGATATTACAGGTCAACAGAGTAGTAATTATTGTTTTAAAATAAGCTGATGACACAGTTCTACTTGCAAGAAATAAGGATGATTACAAACCCGAATATTGAAAAAGCATTAGTTATAACATTCTGACTTAAAAACTTTAATTTTCGTGGCCTGGAATCAGCTCCACGATAATTCTTAGGTCCGCTGCGGGAAATATCCTGCGATTGATTACCAATAATCTTAAAGAACAAGATAATGAAAGAAAAAATAATAACATCTTAAAATAACCTTATTATTCACACTACTCTAGAAGTTACCCGATTAAGTTCTCTATTATAAAATTGTCTTTTTCTTAAAGAGTAAGTGAGGAGATCATTTGAAAAAACATGTAAATAAAGTTACTTAACACTTTTTATATTTTAATTTCAGGTATTAAAAGACAAATTTAGCCCATTATGCATTCTGTTCACGAACGTACGTGATTTGCATGTATAAAATATGTGCATGTTTTTTCTTCCACTTGAGAACTTTCGTGAACTTATTTTGGCTATTATTTATATACCAACTTTTAGTTACAACTTCATAATACTTCATTACAGCCTTACTTACCTGATAACGCAAAACATAAAAGTTCTTTTCAGAATAACAAAAAAAAGTCAGACCGGCACTGACAGTATGGATTAAAAACCTAAATAAACGTAGAAATTCAAGTGTTTTTAAAAGTGGTAGATAATGGAGAACTAGTAACTAACAATCGGACTTGCATTATCTCAAACCAGACGTATCGTCCGGTAAGTATCTTGAACCAAAAAGTATCAGTATTTGTTTCTTATGTTGTGACTCAAAAATATGCTATGCTTCTTGCTAATCTGGGGTCAAATAAAACTAAGGTTTTAGATTTTTATCCTATATTACGTCATCCTCAGGATGATAAAAAGTAAAAATCTTTTGTCCATAAACGTTTAATGTTATAATGTTTAGAGTCATAAAAAGCGCAGTGAACCTCAAAAAAAGGCTTATAATAGGCAATGGTCTTTTTTCTTCCGTCTAGAAGGAAGTAGAACCAACTAATAACTGACTTGATTTGCTTCTTATTTCTGTCTTAAATCTTAATTCCTCTTTATCTAGTGCTGCGTCCTTTGGTTCATAATAACTTTAGATTAATAGTTATTGTATGTGTGTTTGACAAAGCATATTATTCTGCTATCCCTGATTTGAAAACTTCTTTTCCCATTCTAATCACTTCCGATGCTCCTATCCTCCAAGAGCCGTTTATTCTCTCTATACAGGGTATCCCCACTCTATTTACACGTGATTATTTTTCGCCCCTGTATATCATATGAAAAAAAAGTTAATTTAAAAAGTGTTTCTTTGGAAATACTAATTTTATTGTCAGTATTGGTAAACGTACAGAGTGTCTCAAAATCAAGGTTTTTTTTGACAAATAAGTACTTTTTAATGAAACGCCCTGTATTTTTTACCAAATTTTTACTCTTTTTTTAATTCTACATCAAAAATGTATAATACTTTATACGGCAAATATTGAATAAATTATTAAATTATTGATTATTTGCCAACTCTGCTTGAAGAAGTTCCTCTAGTAGAACGGCCACCTGACTTACCATCATTAATTTTTTTCTTGTCGGGATATTTAAAGGGACAAGTTTACACTAAAGAGCTAACAAATTTATAGTATTTAAAAAACGAAATTACACTTGCTTGTAGAGTAATTCCAAAAGAAGTAATAAGATGTGCCTGTACCACTAAGTTAATAAAGTAATAATAGATATAAATACTGGTAGGTATAAATAGGTATAAATTCTATCAAACCGAGAACGGTCAGCAGTTTGAACATTTACTATAAGCTTTTTTAGATTATTTTAGTTTTATAATCGTTTTAAAATGTTTTTACATTAGATTGAATAGGAATCAAATAAAATCACCATAATAAGCAATTATCTCAAAAATCAATAGTTCACGCATAGCGTGATGTATATTTTTGTGTAGAATTAAATGAAAAGTAAACATTTGGTAAAATATACAAGGCGTTCCATTAAAAAAAACTTACTCTACAATGAAATTTTTTTTAAGACACTCTGTATAATTTTCAATACTGTCAACAAAATTAGTATTTTTAAACACTCTTTATCTTAACTTCTTTTTTTTAATATCATATACAGGGGTGAAAAAAAATCGTAGGTAAATAGAGTTGGGTCATCCTGTATAGAACTCAATTCTCAGAGTGATTCTGATTGATGCAGATAGATAGTTATTTATTATTTCTTAAGCTCTCAGGTTTGGTCTTTGATACTGCGCCTCTGATTGTGCTCTTAGTTTTAAAAGGTATTGTTTTTCCGATGTTCCTTTCAGTGTTTGTAGGTTATTATTATTCTTCTTGCCCTTCACGTAAATAAGCCTTTTAAAAGTCTTAACCTAATATTTTGGCAGCGTTTAAAGTTTATTCTATTAACGTTTGTGGTAATATTTTAGGTATTAAGCATTTCTTTCCTACAATAGTTAAAGCTTTTTTTATTAGCTATTAGTCAGATCAAATAATTATCATATAAAAGATTATAAATTTAAACATCATAAAAGATAATTGCATTAGTGTTAAATTCTATTAGTTGTTATACATAGAGCAGAGAACAGAGGTATTTAGGTATATACAGACTGAGGTATTTAGGTCATCATAAAGGTAAACTATTTTTTTGATTTTAACCAAATCACTGACAAAAGCTAGAGTTACAAGATTTCAACATTACCTATAACGGACTTCAGCAGAGAAATCTCTTTGTTTCCTTCACGTCGTAGCATGTCGAACACATATACTGAGTTCCAATTATGGATTAGCTATAAGAAGCTCTAATTTATTGGCATATACGTAGGAAATGTCTAAAGTTTTCATAGAAGAATCGCAATATCTGAATTAAAAAGCTATTGTTTGAGATCTGTAACCACTAATATACGAAAAAAAGCAAAATAATGAAATCTGGTCAATTACCACAGGTGCTTAGAGCTATAAAATTACTAAATATTGAATTTACCAGCAAACTACAATCTTCACTCTTAGAAGCACTGTTTTTTTTTATACGGAGGAGTAAGAGGTTGCCTTCAATATAAATTGCCTTGATACACCAAAGGCTACTAAGGGACATGATGTATTTATTTTGTGAACAACTACCTAAGATCTTGCTACCTATATTCTGTAAGGTGATTTAAGGTTTAAGAAAGGTTTTATTAACTACCGAAACAGCTATGCTAAAGAAGCAAATAACACTGATAAAAAGCTATTTTGGCGCAAATCCCTGAGTGAGTTTTCTTAAGTATTTTATTTTATTTTAGAGTTCAGAATTAAACAATTTTTATCACCAATATTTGTGCAGATATTGTAATCACTAATGCGTCAAATCAAGTCTTTATACACTTAGTTTGGTACTGAATTTTTTTATGTGATATTTTAACCTGAAATGATGTTAAATAGCAGGGCTGCTCACAGGTCATGCACCCTGCAGGAAACACCTACACAGACCCGTAAAAGTAGATACACCGCCATGTAGAGGTTGCGAGGAAGAGGAAGAAATTACTCTTTAGATTCTATGCTTCTGAGGAACCATTCAACTAGAGAAATACTCATCAAAGAGGATAAGAACTACACCACTGGGTAAAATACTGCACCCAGTATTTTCACCCGCAATATTTTATATTCGTTTGGATTTGGGATTCAGCATGTCGCGTCGTCTGAAAAATCTTTTTTTAATTTTTTTTTGTATAACGACAGCCCTATTCATGCGCCGAGGGTTGTTTTTGTTAGCATTTCTGGGCGTTGCTTTTCGGAGATGTTTCGGTGGCGCGAAGAGGGAACGGCAGAAAGTAAGACCCAGCCATCGAGGGTACTACCACAGATGTAAATAGCTCCGCACGGAGCTATTTACATCTGTGGTACTACTTTAAAAAATTTATTGATCGTTGATCATTGATTCTAGTTTGCCCACAATAACACCTACAATTTAACCCATGTTAAAAATAATTCTACGCCCCTATTATAAATGTGTTTTAATTATAACTAAATAATCCTAGATTTAAGTAAGAGGTGTAATGTATAAAAAATTAATTTTATATTGTTTATTTTTATTTAAAAAAAAAATTAACGGATTGTACCTGAATGTAATTTTAACTGTGTCGTGATTTTTGTTTTTTGTTGTTTTAATTTTTGTACACGTAAAGAACATTTTTTTTAATAGTGTTTTTTTTGTACTTGAAATTACTTTGTTTTATCTCTGTGATTACTTGAATCCATTTCAGTGTCCTGAGGATGACTTAATATAAGTCGAAATGTCGACATTTAGGTAAACAGGTTTCTGTTTTATTTCTGACCCCACCCAACAACCCTCCGCAAAGTTGCCAGGTACCAAGGCGGAATGCTAATGGTTTGGACTGGAGTTTCGATAGGTCCTCATATCTGGTTCCCATTGAAGGGTTTTTAATAGAAAACGAATATCGGGATCAAGTTCTCGAACTTATTATTCATCTACACACTACCGATTTCGTGAAAATTTTGCACAATAATGCACGTCCACATGTTGCTAAAACTGCTGGAAACTTTTTGGAGCAGTACAATAGTTAGATTTTGCGATGGCCTGCTCAATCCCCTAAATTAAATCCTATCGAGCACGTTTAGGATAATAATATGTTGAAAAGGCGTGTTTTAAATTACCGAATACTATTCCAGACAAGGGAAGAATTTCTATACTGCAGCTAGAAATTAATCATAACGACATTGACATTTTAATTAGAACCATCCCCAATACATCTCAAGCTATTATTAAAAACAGAAGAAATAAATTACTCCATTAACAACAACTGTTTCTTTTCTATAAACTTTTCCTTAAGTTTTGTTATTTCGAATTTTCAATATTTTACTTCTTTAAATTGTCATACGTAATTAATCTAGACTACGATGAATTTTTGTGTTTTTAATAAATAACTGTTCAGTTAATAAGTAACTTTTTTTATTGTAAATGGAACACTGCCCAATGAATAAATTACGAATCAATATTATAAGGGTAGAGAAATATATTTGACCAATAACTGGCTGATGGTGTTTTTATTAAATTGACTCCTGTATGACCCAAAAAGGAACTAAATTGACCTTGACAGCCGAATCGACTACAATATCTATTAACATTGAGTATTTAAAACCTAAACTATATTTAAATCGACTCGAATTATTGATTAAAAAAACATGTTTAATTATTTTTTTACCAAATGAAGTGTTATTGTTACTTAACTGCTTTTAATTTAGAAACCTGTGCATCTTAAGCTTCTGTATTACATACTTGTATGCTTGTTATCATTAGAGAATTAAAAAAATATTTTCAAAAAAAAAATCTGAACTGAAGACTGTTTTTGGTATTTTATATCCAGGATGGTCGAATATTTTTTTATTAAAAAAAAAAACATTAAAAAAGAATATTTATTGCCCAGATAGTTCCTTAGTGTTGCTGTTTTATTTCTTCTTCTGAAATTTAAAATACTTAAACTACACAGGTACACAAATTGTTTGTTCTCTCTTATTTATGATATTTTTTTATTATTATTTTTTATTATTTTGCCTAAAAGAAACTAATAAGTGAATATATTTATCGAGAAGTAATATGCTTACAATTTTTTTTTGCCTGTACTTGTAGAATTCCACGAAAGCCACCCATTCACTTACCTGCCGCACTAACCTTTCGAAGTTTATTACATTTTATTTTCATATATTTAATATGTATTAATTTCAAAATATAAAAAAACCTTACAAGTTGTTTTCAAATTCAAGTCTAAGAAAATATACCATTGCAATAAATGCTAATGTGCAGCGATATGTTGTGTAAAAGTTTTCCTATTTTTAAATAGTCTGTTATTTTCTGGGAATAGTTCAAGGATTTTACGCATTATATTTCCGTTAATTCTTATGCTGTTTTAAAGAATATATTAATTGATTTTTATACACATTTCCTAGTACAAAAACATTATTCATTTTAAAATTCCCAGTGAATAAAATCGATTAATTCTAAAACACAGGAAAAGAATTTAAACCTTATGTTATGTTAATCCGAAAAAAGTCGTTGTGACTTTTTAAGATCGATCGTTAAATATTCGTTGTTATTGAAGCTCGTCCAATTTAATCACGTAGCCACTTATCATGACCCAAAAAAATCCAAAATAAGGTCAACCTTTGAATACCTATGCCGAAAAAATTGGGTCGCTACCGTTCTCGTATTATCCGCATCCTTGTCGTTAGTAATAAATTTATTTTTATTTTTAAGTGGCTTTTGGTTATTTTTTTTATCAAGGCTTCAATAGTTACTTTTTACGAGATTTCTTTATTTAACAATATTAGATCCCGAAAGAATTTTTAGGTATAATTACTAAACTTTTATATTTCTTTCTTTTTATAAATTGTATTTTACAGCAATGCTTTAAAAAACCCTGAAATTTTAAATGCGTTAAAAATGCATTCGATTCTACATTTAAAGGATTCATTCCGACTTGGAGCTTTTGATCTAAATACTCTCCGAACTTATTTCGGTCAGGTTTCTACAATCACTCACTGTACGCGAAATTGTTATGAAACTTGACGAATGTTTGACACCTAATAGGCTTTCTATAGAATATTTCACGCAAATAATATTAATCTAAATAGAATTTTAGAGTCTAATCATGCCAGCAACTTTAGATCAGATATGGCATCATTACTGTATACCCATATTTTAAAACATTTCAAAAGCAGCATTTCATCAAAAATTGTGTCCACAATAAAACCAAGTAATCAACCTGGACTTCTAGTTACTGACTGTGATAGGGATTCTTTTTTATAGATAAATACACAGAAGATGAAGCTCACTCACATTCTATAAATAACATTGAAAATAAGCATGCGAAAAGTTTCAGTAGTTTTATTTTAAATATACAGTCTCTAAGAAATAAAATGGACGAGCTTCATCTTTTACTTGATTCATGTGATTTTCCTGATATTGTATTACTAACTGAGCACTGGTTAAAGCCTAGCGAATGTTTCTTAATATCTGATTATATTCCTATATCAATTTTTTGTCGCCAACACTCCATACATGGAGAAACAGCTATTTTAGTTAAACAAACAATTGAAGCTTTTTTCTGTAAAATTAATAAGTATGATAGCTTTCTGTTGGAGAAGGTTTTTGAATTCTCCCTTTGTTTTTGTAAGCGATTTAATTTATATGTTCTTTGTGTTTATAGACCACAGGAGATATTGGTATGTTCCTGGACAAACTTGATTCTCTATTATCCCAATTGTCTCTACACTTTATAGTTATATTGGCTGGTGACTTTAATATTAATTTCACTGATGTAAGCTTGCCATCATATCATACATCCCTTTTAAGTATATTGGAATCTTATGACTTGAAGATGCATGTTCTTTCACCCACACGTATAACATCCTCAACTGCTATTGATTATTTGTCTACAAATTTAAATGATGTGTCATGTAGAGTACTCTCATCTGGTATTTCTGACCATAAAGCCATTCTCGCTAGGATTCCATGCAACACTGTATTTCCTTCATCTCATTATATAGGAAGAATTTTCAGCAGAGCAAATTTTAATGCTTTTTCTTCTACTACAGCTTTGGTTAATTGGAATGCAGTTGAAATGGCTCCTGATCCGTTTACCTTGTTATTTCATGTGCTATGTGACAAGATCAATCAGTGTTTTCCTAAAAAGAGGCTTAAAATGAAAAATAGAAAACCATGGGTCACAGCAGGCCTCAGAACTTCAGCTAAAAACCTACGTTTTTTGGCTAAGTTGTGCAAGTTTACAACTAATGCAAACATTATTCTTTATCATCAGAAATATCGTAGTCTATACAGAAAGATGATAAAAGCAGCAAAGGTTAAATATTATAGTGACCGCTTGAATATGTCCTCAAATAGGCAGAGAGAATGTTGGTCAATTATAAATGACTTCAGGCATTCTCACAAGAAAGTTTCAGAACTAGAAGTAAGACCAAATAGTTTAAATGATTATTACTGTAATATTCCTCATTTATTGCTTAAGGATGTGAATACTAATATTGATCCTTTGCATTATATTCAGCAAGTCTCAGTTCAAAATTCTTTTTTCTTTTATCCTGTTAGCCTTACTGACATTAAAGATGCAATTAAAAGCTTAAAAAACCATAAATCAGCTGGAGCTGATGGGATATCATCAAAATTACTACTCCTTTTCCCTGACTCAGCATTGAATGCCTTAACTTCTGCCATAAACAATTCCTTTCATAATGGC
Source organism: Anthonomus grandis grandis (assembly GCF_022605725.1). Lineage (NCBI taxonomy): Eukaryota > Metazoa > Arthropoda > Insecta > Coleoptera > Curculionidae > Anthonomus > Anthonomus grandis. The sequence goes on from NC_065556.1 coordinate 13,642,628, forward strand.
ATCTTTTCAGCATGTTTGAAGGAGGCAGTGGTTATCCCTCTTTATAAGGGTTGAGATTTGAGTAAGCCTTGTAACTTCCGTCCAATTTCTATATTATCCACCCTCTCCAAGATAGTTGAAAAACTTGCAAAAATCAGAATTTTATCTTTTTTGCAACATAATTGCATTTTATCTGCAAATCAGTTTGGATTTCAAACGGGAAAAGGGACTCATGACGCTGTTTTCGGCTTTTTGGAGAGTGTCTATGTGTCCTTAAATTCTGCAGAGTCCGCGGCGGCAGTGTTTTGCGATTTATCCAAGGCATTTGATTGTGTAGATCATGGAATACTGCTATCTAAGCTCAATAATTATGACTTTAGGTGTGGCATTGCAATGGCTGGAATCCTATCTGTCTAATCGTACCCAAAGAGTTACAGTATCTGGATGTTTATCCGATTCCAGATCCCTTAAAACTGGAGTACCTCAGGGTTCAGTGTTAGGACCACTAGTATTTTTGCTCTATGTAAATGATTTGGGTTCATTAAAACTGCAGGGCAAAGTGGTTCAGTTTGCTGATGATACAACCATTTTGTGAAATCATAGAGATTCTGATAATGTTAGAGCCCAGGTTTTTAAGGATCTTAAGATTTTATCGGAGTGGTGTGCTGCAAACAAGCTTGTATTTAATGTGGGCAAAACCTTTATTATGGGATTTAAGTGTGACGTTCAGGGCGTTATGTTTAGTGCAAACTCCCCCTTGCAAAACAAAGAAAGCTGTAAGTTCCTTGGTATTACCATTGATGGTCGCCTTCGCTTCGAAGATCATATCCTAAATCTTGCATCAAAATTATCCTCTGGATGCTTTGCAGTAAGAATGGCGGGGCATAAGCTGGGAGGGGTAGTTGCACGTTCAGTGTACTTTTCTCTTATTGAGTTCCATTCGTTATGGCTTGCCTTTTTGGGGTTTAAGCAACAAGGGATTATTAAACATAATTTTTGTAATTCAAAAAAAGGCAGATAGATACCTATGTTCTGCTGGGTTAAGAGATTCTTGTAAACCTCTTTTTATATCTCAAAAAATCCTAACTCTTTTTTCTCTTTTTATCTTAGAAACAGCTACTCTTATTCATAAATGTCCTAAACTTCCCTCTAACACTGGTCATATGACTCGCTAGGTTAACGATTTTCCCTTACCAATCCCTACATCCTCGCTCACCAAGAACTCACTTATATACCTTAGCAAAAAGATTTACAACCATGTTCCTCTATGTATCAGACAAATTTTAGAAGTTAAGAAATTCAAAAAGGAATTAAAATCACTTTTATTATCCAGGGCATATTATAGCCTTGACGATTTTTTTAATGATACCTTTTAACCTGTGCTCTGACATCATTTTAGTGTTTTAGTTTTGTTTCCTATTAAATAATTTAATTTACTTCCTCTAAATTCTGTTTTATTGACAGCTTTACTTATTTTTTAATGAAATTTATTAAAAATATGCTTTTTTTTTCTCAATCTGTTTTGTTATGATTAATTTTGGTAATGTGTGTACATTTTATGGTAAAGTGTTTTAGATGTTATGTTGGTTTGAAATTTGAAATTTAAAGTGAATTTGGAATTTTTCAGTTTTTAGGATGCTTGTACACAAGATTTTATTGTCTTACGTAATATAGCACATTTTCTTTCTTTCTTTCTAATAGCGTACTGTTCTTATTAAGAAGCTATTTCTGATTGGAATATTTGTTTAATATTTGTCATGAATAAACTCGTTAGTTAGTAATAATTGATATGAACGTGTATGCGTTTACTTGTGGAAAAATGTAATTGCGATTAGTTGCTGAGTAGCTCAACGATTCCCACATCGACCCATTTCATTTTTTTCTCTTTATGAACGGTCAAATCATATCATCTCATGCTTTTCAAAAGCTCTTGTATTCCGATGATTTTCAGCTCTAATTGTTCAGTTCTTAGCTGTTATATAATGCAAATTCATAAACCTTTATAAATGCCGAAATCCATGTAATATCTATATCAACAATTAACCAAATTAATTTATAGACTCAATTGTCGAACACATTTAGGCTACCAAAGCAGTTACAGTTCTCATCATCTACAGTGTGCTCTTCTATTTGGTCACTATCCATAAGCAGAGGCTAGAGACAGTACAAGACAAATTTCTTAACTACTTGATGTTTAAGCATCATCAGCTGTATTAATAGTCTGAGAAACAGAAGAAGAATGAATCTTTATGAAGGTTCGATGGTTAATGAGCTTCTACTAGGACTTGTTTTATTAATCTGGGGCAAAATTCTCTATTTAATGAGTCATATTACCGAACGAAAGATGGCTAAGTTGACTATGTTATTAAAGCTATACAAAATTTTAAGTACTCTTTTCAACTGTAATATATTTGTTGATTTAAAATATTGCGATTTATAATTTGTTCAGTTTTTCTTTCATTTATATATAATCCTAGACATATCGTTTTAGGGTTTTTTTTAAATATTACATTAATATTTTTAACTTAAGTTTTCATTTGTCTTCACATGATTTGCAAATTTACTGTAATTAGCTGGTATAATTCAACTAATTATTGGATACTATTAGACTGTTCCGAATTTACAATTCTTTAATAGAGTATGCTAAATTAAAAATTAAAAAGATGAGAGCATTCCATGTCCTTTTAGGTTATGCATACAGTCAATAAAAACTACATTTAAAAACCGTCATTAATATATATTAATATATAATATATATTAATGACGGTTTTTAACAACATAACGTTTCATACAACATAAAAATATTCTTAGAGTATAGCAAATCTCAAAAAATAATAAATAATGCAAATCTTTATCTAAACTGTTTTCATTTAGATTTGTTTAAACTTATAGTTCAAAGAAGTAAGATATGGTAATTACTGGCTTCTCCAAGGCATTTGATAAGGTCAGTCATGATTTAATATGTCTAAATTGTGTAAAATGGAAATGGTTAAAAAATATTTTAACTCCTTGGCAATTTCGGACCTTATATATAGAACAAACACAATTCAAAAATTATTCCCTGCTGCTTCAGGTGTACCTCAGCACTCAAATCTGAGTTCTTTCCTATCTGATATTCAGAAATCATCCAAGTTCAACATCAAATTTTTGCAGATGAGTCGAGGTTGTATTGTAAAATTTAATGTGAAGAAGTGCTGGTAGCTGGTAGTAAAATAACATGTATCATTTTTGGTTATTCAAATTTTGGTGCCATATAAGAAAGAAAATTTAAAAAAATGTGAGTGAGAAACCTGGTTGAAGTTTGAACTATGATGTTTATATATAGGGGATGATGTCAAATGCAAGAAAACTGCTAGGGTTGATACTATTGTAAAATATTGTTTTTAATACTTTGCTATATAAAATTCATATTTTTAATGTAATTTTTATGTTGCTAAATTTTACTGGTCCACATTACTAATCCTAATGGTAATTTCATTAATTTTTTGAATGCTTTATGGAAGCCCTCTCTATAATTTGTTTTAAAGTAGTTGATATCATGAGCCTATTTTTGTATTTTGGGAAAAAGCAAATTACTCCATATAATGCGATGTCCATCTCCTTTTTAACTTAAGAATTGTCACTTGATTTACCATTATATGGGTTGTAAAGATACACGTACACATAATTATATTGCCGGAAGGAATATGTCGACAAGATAATATTGTTTTATTTCTTAAGGAGGTAGATGCAGATGATATATGCTGAGGACTTGAGGATGATATATGCTATGAATTTTTGGTAGTTTTAATATCTGATTCCGCTGAAATAGTATATATTTCTAGAATCTATTTTATATAACTTCATTCCACTTCTATTTCCACTTGACAAAGACTTGTTTGAACTATGTCGGATAAAAACTCTTAAAGCTGAATTATTTGCTTTCATTTTAGCGGTTTTTTAGGTCATAATGTATATTCATGATTTTTTAAATATAAATTTAAATACATGTTAAATAAATAAATAAATGTAATTATCACATACTTTTGGTAATTCTTCAAAGTATTTCCGTTGAACGTATTTTAAATAATTTTTCACAACTCCTAATTAATATTGGCGAGGCTAAAATATAGCACATAAAAAATCTAATTCAACGCAATCAAATTCTGCCAGCATAATAACCAGTTTAGAGAAGTTTTATTTCCTCCTTTGAGTTAGCTGCTTGGGTACTGTGGATAAAAATTGCATATATTAAAATAAAATGTATGGAAGAATCATCAGTATAAATCAAATAACTCATCAAAATTATAATGACAACTCTTTTAATGAATCTGTCAACATATTTTTTAAATAATTTAAATATTTACACTATGTAGTCGTAGTAGCAAAATGACACTCTCGGTAATATTAGGCAAGTCCATGATTTTGGCCATTAACCCAAATTTCATGCCGATGAACTATGTTTTATATGATTTCTTTTTCAACAGTTGCTAAAACCAAAGTTGACAATCACTTTAGAAACTAAGCCCTATTGTATCCTACGATATGCTTGACTCAATATTAATTAATGTTTCTGCAACCAAGATCTAGAAAAGAGGTTATGAAGTATTATATGATGACAGTAAAGCATATACAAATAAAACTTATGTAGATACGGATATAGTATCAATACCGATGCAATAGAGCAGTGGCAAATAAAATAGCACTACTTATCCTTACCCTTTTTACTAATGTAGAATTTCCGACAAGAATATTTCCACCTACAATAAAAATTTGCAAAAATATTTACAGTCCTTTAAAAGCTATAAGCCAATGTTGATTCAGTGTTATTTCGAAGATGTTTAAAAAAATTCTTTGAAATAGGCTGAGAGTGATCCCCAAAATTCCTAACTCAACCCAACCCACTTCAACCAACAGGTATTTAGAACCAGTAAATCAATTGAATCGAGATTCTTGACTTCATTGAGTCAACGTTGGATATCAGGCATGTTGTATATTTTTTGATCTATCTAGGGCTTTTTGACTCCCTTAACTGGACATTTGCAGAAATTAAACCATACCGTTTGGGTATGAGGAAATAAGAAAAATGGTGAATAGTGCCACCCATATATTTAACCATAGGTCAACATAAAATGCAATTTAAAAGGGTGGACAAGAAAAGAGTGCTGGGCTAGCCTATCTCGCGGAGAGTGGTCGTGCAAGTTCTTTAAAACAAAGGAAGTAAATAAAATAAAGCTCAGGGGCGTCAGTGACCAAATTACCCTTAAAACACCCCTTTAGAATTAAAGTAAAGGGCCACACAATACTTACTATAAAAACTACTGCACACAATAAAGACCCAAGTATTTACGAATTATAAGTCCTGTAAAAGCTCTGCCTCTGGAAATTAGGGTCAAATAAAAGCTTTAAAATTTATTTTCAAATGACAGGTAAATTTAATTCAAATTTAGGTTGTTAATTATATAACTTTAATTGGGGGAAGAACCGTAAGGCTATGAAAATATCAACACTACTAAAAAAACGAGCTATTATACCATGGTATCACTTAATAAAGCTTATAAAAAATACAACAAAGATAAACCCACCTTATTATGATCACAATTTGGTTTACACTTCTGCCGATATAAAAAAATAAAAAACTGTATTGTCACACTTTTTGTGTCGATAAGTAATATTTTAAGCACTACTTTTGAATAAAATAAATACTTGCAAAAATTACACTTTGGACACGGTAAGTAAAAATATGTAAGTTTTCAATTTAGCCTTAATTTAAATTACAAAAAAAATATTTATTAATCTTTTGTTTTCAGCATTCAGGCTACACCAAATTTACAAAAAAACGACTTATCTGGGAGCCTGGGACACCACAACAGACTCAAGGAATCGAGGACACCATCAAACAACTGGACATATCTGGAACTTCATCATACCAAACTTACTTTCATCCAATCTGGAAACCGGAGATCAACGAGAAAGAATAGAACTGCTTTGGGTCTTTCTTTTCACCCTATTCTTCAACCCTAAAATACCCCAGTACCCATGTAACTTTTGTCATATATTTAAGAATAAATATTTAATTTAAATTTAGAGTACTTATTTAATTATTTAATTTGTTGTAATAAAATTTTAGAAGTAAGCTATTATGTAATAAAATTATTCTTTAGTGTCAAAAAAAGGTACAGTTAATACCAAAACTTTAAGATGAATAAAGAACTTATTTTAAATATTTTTGGCTTATTATTTATAGCTTAATGTAAATAAAATTATTACAAAAAATAGGTTTATCTTTTACTTGCAAATGGTGGATTTTTGTGGCTTTTATATACTTTTTTTTTACACTTTCAAAGCAACAGAATTAATAAAATTGTTCTAGCTTTCGAGTCCTCCAATATAAATTGATTTATTTAAGCTAAAAAGAAATTTAAACCTATTATAGTCACCCAAAAAAAAACCAATTAAGCTAGAATAAAGTCTCAGGAACTTACCGAAAGATTTTCTATGCTACTATAAGACCAAAACTATTTATCCTGACCAAAGTCAGCAAATGAATTTCAAAAGAACTCCTACAGAGATATAATTCATTTAATTTGCTAATTTTGTAGCTATTAATCCACAAAGGAACGCAAAAATTACTAAAGCGTTAAATTGCCACAAAACAGCGATTTTAGTCTGTACTAGTTGCACAGGTAGATCTTGGCAGAAAATGACCGATGCTTGGCGGTTTACCGTGAGCGAAAAACCCAAAAAAATGTACCCAAAAAAAAACGGAGAACGCGTACAAAGAATGCTAGACCAGGATTCTTTTCAAACGAATAATATTTATACAGGATGGCTGTGAATTAAATAGTAATATACAGTTCAATAATTTTTAATGGTTTGATTAAATAGTTAAGAAACTTTGTTTTTAAAGAATTAGATTAATATATAAAATAGTTTAAGCAAAAATCAACCGTTACAATAGTAAAAGTGTATAAAGAACATTGCATTGAAACATCCCAAAATCCTATACTTGCATCCTTGTTTTTTATCCTTAATATAAATGATTTAACACTTTATTGCCTTATTAATAGATTTCCAAATGACATTTTAGTGAGTAATTAAATTTAAAATCTATAGTTATGCTTGACTCATACACAGGCTTCATTTGAAATTACATTCGATATTTCTAAATGATCGGTCAAAGCTGAAACTATACTAAATCACCACTAAACTTCGACTACTGATATGGTAGTATATTTAGAGAACCGCTATAGTTAAACTCAAAATGCATAATTTTCTATAATTTTCTCTATAACCTAGCAAGAACATTTAAAATGCCTATGTATAAAATGCTAATGTATCCTATCCGAAGTTCTGTTATATTGAATTTTTTGTGGGATAGGATTTAAAAAATCTTATTTCCAGCGATCGGAGGCTGTAGTGAGGTATTATTAATATTCGTTAGACCTTGACTACGGAAAGGCAAGTATAATTTTATCATTTCCAAAAATATGTGATTGTGTCTTTTCCGCAAAGATTTTTTTGAGGAAAAACGAGAAAATATACATATGGGATTGTATATATACGTGTGGAACTGCGGATTTTGGATATTCAATCTTTTTTCCTTTGGTTTCTGGTTTTAAATTCTAATTTAAAATACAAAAAGTTTTATATATTATGTTTTTATTATTTTATAAGTTTTATTTTAATCGAAAATATGGATTATATATAACAATTTTACAATTATGTTAAAAATAAAGAATAAAAACGAGCGCAGTGTGACCAATTACACAAAATACACCTATCATACGTATTTGTGTGCTGTAGCCCTTAAACCATATTTATTAACTATTAAGCCATAACTGACATAGCAGGGCATATGAAGATCTTGATATGGAGTTTGTCACAATGCTTTACAAATTTCTAAAGAAAATCTTAAATCATTTGTGTGTAAGATGCATTGCTTTTTTCAATAAAGATTGGTTTGTTACATAATAACATCTAATAAACTGTGTTGAGTTTCTTAATTTTTCCTTGTAATTGAATATTATGAGTTATAGGAATTTCTCAAATACACTATAATAATACTACATTATATATTTGCAAAATGTATTTATTTAACAAAATTTAACCTACAAACTATAGATCATCATCTTTATCAGCTGTAGATCAGTTATAGATATTTTCAAAAAACTCAAATACGTCTTCTCATTCAGGCAGATACTGCTTTAGCTTGGCCAGATCTTTCATCTTCCTTTTATTAATAGGTATTTTTGCAATGCTACTCTTTTTGACCGGTAGAATTAGAGCAAATTTAGAAATATTTAGTATATGAAATTTGTCAGAAGTAAGCCCATTAATAAAAGATTTGGCCACAACAGTCCCTTGATTCTCATAAGAATGTTTGAATGTTGAAAATACATGTACTGACTTATTTTAAAAGATATCTTTTTATCTCTTGAAATTGCGTTTTTACTGGATTGTATCAAAAGCATATTCTTTTTGTAAAAATGTTACCACCAAACTTTAAGATCAATGATGTGTTCCTATCTACCATTTCAACAGTGTACGGGGGTGGATCAAATATTAACCGACCCTTTTTTTAATTTATTGCAAAAAGTTGTCCACAAAAAAGAAAATACTTTATTTTTCTATATAGTCCCCTCCTTTTGAATACATTTTTCGCATCGAATTGGAAGTTTTTTCGTAGAATGAACGAGGTCGGCTCATTTACACACGAAGCTTTCGACCTGCTGCGCTGGTTGCTGCTGAATCGCTGCCCTCCAAGCTCTTCTTTCAGAGGCCCGAATAAGTAGAAATCACAGGGAGAGAGGTCCGGACTGCAGGGAGGGTGTTCTTCATTTTTGTATCGAGCCAAAAGACGCGCACATACTTGAAGCCGATAATTTTTCTGTTCCGCAGTCAGCAACCTTGGAACCCACCTAGCACAAATTTTTCAAAAATCCAAGGAATTTTTGATGATTGACTGGATGCTTCCATAACTGATTCCAAGATTTTGACAGATTTCCTGCACTGTAGTACGGCGGTTTTTCAAAATAAACTTCTTGACAGCGGCTTCGTTCAAATTTGTGATGCTTGTCCGTGGGCGTCGTGGGTTTGAGCTGTTTTCAACGTTGACACGGCCTTCCCGAAATTTTTTGCGCCACACTTTAACTTGAGTTTTTGAGAGAATCAATTCCCCAAACTGAGAGCTCAATCTATTCGAAATTTCGATAGGCCCGACATTTTCTTTCACAAGAAACTTGATAATAACCCATTAGCGCCCAGCGTCATCATTGGATGACGCCAGAAATTGATGGGGATGAGAGCGCCCGAGTAGGTTGGCGATTGCCGACGGCTGTCTAACGCATTAGAGCAATGCCTACGCAATATTCTGGTATTTATTAGTGTTTGTGTTTACTTGTCCGGCGAAAATCACGTTGTTTCTTAAAGAGTTTGACTAGAAAGACCTACTATAGCCCATAGGTCATATTTCCTTTAGCAGTAGGGGTAAGATACTTTCTTTAGTGTGTTTTACAACCAAAGAGATGTAGAAATATTGTGAAAATATTATGATATTTCTAGTTTTTTTTTTTAGCCGAAAATCTAACCTAAATCTTTGTATCCTCAAATGAAGACACTGGATTATTACATATTTTTTTAAATTATTTTTTAACTGGCAAAAAATGAAAAGACATAGTTGTAAGAACTTAGACGATACGGTGGATACTCTCTATTCTAACCAAATAGATGCTGATATTGCGCTATTACCTCCCGAGGTAGATGAATTGACGGTCGTAGACGATATCGACGATGGTGTCTAAGGGGCGGTTGATGTCCAGGACGTCCCAGGGGTTGTAGAGATACAGGTAGAAGAACAAAATGATTGGAAACCGGAAGATGATCTACCGCTGTCAAATTTCAAAAAAAGGAAAAATGTTGCATGCAACACTAAATCCTGGACACCAAAATGGACTAAGGAAGAACCCATGTATGAAAATATTGAAGAAGAAGGTTGTGCCGAAGCTTTCCACAAAATAAAAGAATAATTACAGGAATTACCACCACTACAAATATTTGAGAAGTTTTTTGATGACGATCTTTATAATCTTCTTCAAACAGAGACCATGAGATACCCCCAACAGAAAAATAAACATGATTTTTTTGTAACTTCGGAGGACCTCAAAATTTTTATCGGGTTTTTGATTTTTTCTGGCTATCATGCCTTACCAAGTGAAAGAGACTATTAGTCTGAAAGAGAAGATTTGGGTGTTGCTCTAGTGAAAAATGCGTTTTCCAGAAATGCCTATAAAGAAATAAAATCTTCTTTATAGTCCTAGTCTTCACTTTGCTGACAATTCCCCTGCAAATCATAACAAAGACGATAAGTCATTCAAAATAGGGTCATTATTTGGGGCAATGAATACTAAATTTCAGCAATGAGGAGTTTTCCATTCTATCGATTGATGAGATGATTGTAAAATATTTTGGACACAAATATTTTGGCCTAAAGCAATTCTTCAAAGAAAAGCCTATACGGTTTGGATACAAATTATAGGCGCTTTGTAGTGATAATGCGTATTGCTACAACTTTGCTTTGTACTGTGGCAAGGATAATAAATCAACAGCAGAGCCCAAGATTCCTCTAGGGACAAGAGTCGTAACAAGTATGCTGGAAACAAAAAAATCCTGAAAGACACATTTTTTCTTTGACAACGTTTTTACGAGTTACAACCTCTTGTGTAGCCTAAAAGAAAAAGGCCTCCGACCCACAGGAACCATAAGGGAAAATCGATCATCCAAGTGTCCCACCAAGTCATCCAAAGACCTCCAGAAGGAACCGAGAGGGGCCTATGACTGGCACTTTGATAGTAGCCAAAAAATTCTTGTAGTCAAATGATAGCAGGTGCGTTTCAAAGGCAACCAACTTTGATACACTTTTACCAACCACTAGCGTACAAAGGTGGAACAAAAAAGAAGGTGGTCGTGTTCCAGTTGCACAACCTCTTTTAATTGCCAACTACTATAAGCATATGGGAGGTGTGGACCACCATGATCGGTTGCTTGAAAAACATCACATATCAGTACGGGGCAAAAAATGGTATTGGTGCCTTTTTACTCGAGTGATAGACATGTCGATCGTAAATAGCTCAATTCTCTATAACATGATCCATACCGGAAAAGAAAAAAAATCCATAAAATACTTGAAAGATTAGTGATGGAAGAAGAGTAGCCTTTGGTCGTCTCTTGAGTTTGTCAAATACGTCTCGGAGTAATATTACAAAAAACGTAAAATATGGTGGCAAGAATCACTTTGGAGCCAATGGAGAAAAGCAAAGGAGATGTCGATTTAACATTTGCCAAAGTAAACCCCGGACATTTTGTTCGAAATGTAATGTCACTCTTTGCGTACCTTATTGTTTTAACAATTTTCATAAGAAAAATGAGTTTTTTAATTCATGTTTCATAAATACCTCTGATTTTTTTATCAGTACATTAGTTTTGTCTTGTAATATATGAAGTTTTTGTATTTACTTATTTGTTTTTTTTTTATATTTCAATATGGGATTACAGATATTATATAAGCCCAGCGTCCTCATATGAGGACGGTCTATTTTTTGACCCAATGATCAAAAAAATGACCCAATAATCAAAAAAAAAATTTTTTTGTAATTTTTTTGAGCCAAAACAAACATGTTAACTAAAACTCAAATAGAAATTAAAAAAAAAAAGTTGAGCCTTAATGGGATAATGCGTTACCCAACACGCGGATGGACTTTCTGTTCACTCATCGCAAAGAAGACCAAATTACTGAGAAGTAACAGCAGTCGGTATTGCAGAAAAGTTCCTTAGGCTTCCAGGCAACACTCTACGAGATGGCATTTCGATCAATGACATACATAAATTACAGTGACTAAAGGTCGGTTAATATTTGATCCACCTTCGTAATATCTTTTATTGGAAGATGTTAGTATGAGCTCAATGTCCGCTTTAACTGTATAGATTCGGTTGAATTTTTTGCTTTTTATTTTTATTATTGCAAAAATCCTATCGCAAGGTAAAAATGAGTGTCCTTTAACTGGAAAATATTAGAGAAACCAATGCCCAAAACAACCTAACTGGAACATGGTTTTTGTTTTGACAATTCCGGCAACCATCCGAAAAAATTACTTACTTCTGCTTATGTAATCTAACAAATGATTCGACTTCATTTGGTCCTAATGTGATTTCATTAATACCTTTACCAGCAATGCTTTCATGATATACGGAATAATCAACGGTATCATCTTTCAAGTAATGTATGCAACAAATGCTTACTGTAAGCTGACGAAGATAAAATGTTTCTTGTACGATTAAATGTGTCTTGTTTTATGTTAGGTACTTGCCAATTTTGCATAAAATAGCTCGGACATTAGCTGTAGCCTGTTCAAGGTATTTTATTTCCTTCATTATATAAAAGAATTTCTTTAACATTCGGATATGCACCATTTTTTCAGCAATATAAGCCCTTTTAGCATTATCATTTAAAAATCTACTTTTAATTTTGACCTGGAGTTCCTCGCATGTACAACACATATCAGCCTGACCAAATGATCAAAAAAAATTTTCGCAGAAAATTTTTAAGTAAAATTTGTAATTCTTTGGAATATCCCGGGAATTTTTCGATGTATAATTTATGCATTACAATAACGTTTAATACTTCGCTTTAATTATGATATTCTTTGCTACCATAATGTGCACTTTTTACTAGAAAATTAGTAATGTGTTGTTTCGTTGTATTCCAGGAACACATTTTTCTCGCTGATCTCCTATACTTGACTTAACAAAGTCGGTAATCGGCAATTCCGATCATTTGTTATCCCGTGAACGTTAATGCCTGTTATGCATACTTTTGTTCTGCCAGATGACGTTGAAATTTCATATATGTGGGAGGACTCATGGTTCAATTTACTTGATTTTCTGCAGGTTTTCAGCATCTTCTCTTTTTAACTTTAACAACAGAGAACATGCCTTGTAAATATGAATCTTATTCATTCGTGCTTGTTTATTCCCGCAATTTGGTAAATACAGCAATACGTTGGATTTCTGGTACTTTCTCGTACACTTTTGCTAACATATAAAAAAACAAATCTAATTAAGAAAAGTATAAGGTTCTAACAAACCCTGCATACAATATTTAAAATGTAACAAAAATAATAAATATATTTTTTTGTCAACATAAACAAATTTTTGGTATATATTTCGAATCCTTTTTTTCGTTTACCTTAGGGATGGTCGTCATTACTATTATTGGGTACATATTGGGTTTCATTGAAACTGAAACTCATTTTCTTTGTTGTTACTTTAAACAAACATAAGCTACTCTGCGCTATACACTATACAACCTAGAACAAAAAATAACTGATAAGATGATGCTTACTATCTCGTCCACGTGACTAGCGGCGTAAGTAAAAGAAACACCATTAGTAATCGACTTGTGGGGTTTCTCGTGTATACCAAATTTTGATGCGCGATAATTGAACATAAGGAGAGGTATGATCTATGAGACTTCTCACTGAAGTATGCGCATATGTGTTAGGATCAGGATTTTGCCATTATTTGAATATGTCAATTTTCTGACTTATAGGGTTTCTCGCCTTGCCCTAAAGAGGGCAGTAGAGAGAAAAACATGTCGTCAAGTATTATTTCTATTTTTCTTCTTTCTGATGGAATATCCGTAAAGGAATCTTTCCTTTTGTTATTTTATTTTCTATGCTTTTTTTTTTTTTTAATTTAGCGATATATCAAAAGACTGAGTCAGTAAAAATGTTATTAGTCTAATGAAGATCCTTAAGCAGATTTGGAATATCATGGCTTTTTTTTGGATGAATATCTAATTTTATATAAATATATTTCAATTTTTTATTAAACAAATATTACTAGATCCTTTGCTTGTGTATTCAATAACTTTTATGCTAATATTAGGGAGCAGAGTACACTTTTTAATTTGGATTGTGTTTTCCATCCAAAAAAGTACCTGTTTTTAAAAAAATACGTTAAAAAATATTGACGTAGATAAAGTAAATTATTATTTTTTAACTTTTTCATCCTGTATAGATGTTTTAAAAACACCCTGAGTTTTATTTCGTTATAAGTAAATCCATCTAAATTCATATTTAACAACACCATTCTATGAACTATTTTTAGTTTCATTTAAGGTGTTTTGACAACGCAATTAGAAACTAACATAATAAAACTTCAAACAATGTAAAAACGGTTGTCTAAGGTCATAGAGCAGCCCGTCATATAATTGCATAGGCTGCAGGTACTAAATAACATTGAAACAAACACCACTCGTGTTATTGAGAAATACATTTTTCTTCTTGTCAGTGAGTTTTTCCGGGACTAGACACGCATACCTACCGTAATCCGTATCGTAACAGAATTAAGTTATTACAATTACTGTTTCAGCGTGTGTAATGTGCCCTTGTTTTCATGGCCTATATTCAATAAATTACCCCATTCATTTCTTGTCCGCTTTCAATTATTATCTTCTGTTATTTGTTTAATTACTAAGATACGATATACTATTTGCTTTCTTATGACCTTATTAGTTAAATTTTGCAAGAAACTATTATTTTACAAATAAAAGTAAATTTTCCCTTTCAGCTGTTAAAAAAGTCAAACTTTTAAAAATTCCGTTTCGAAGGACCATCATAATAATACTTCAGTGAACGATCTTAAAAATTAATTTAAGATGTTTTTGACCGAAGAAAAGTTGCGATGGCCCAGACATCGTTTAACATTCAGGGTTAAAATCTATAGTCAAATAACTGGAGCAAGTTCGTTTCGATTCATCCGTCTTGCTGTTTTGTCGGAACAAAACTTTTAATTAAAAATTGGTCAAGAATATTGATAAAAATAGTTATTATTAATTTTATAATAATTTAATAGCGTTTCTCGTATAAAATAATAATATACAGGGTGTTTCTTAACTGAAAGCGTATTGGGAAAACGTAAGAAAAAAATTACTATCAACATATCTTCTAATCGACTTAATTTTTGATTTACTATAGGGTGTTTTAGCACAACTTTTTGATAATATTTTTATGAAATCATATAAAATTTTGTACACATCTTTTAATCATTAAGGATCATTTTTTACATAAAGTATTTTTTATAATTTATGTTTAGTAATTTAATTTTTACTAGTGACGTCTGTATGGAGTTCAAATTGCATATTTTTATAAAAAAAATGCTAATTTCTAATTTTTCACATCCAACAATAGTATTATACACTTCAAATTATTTTTGAGAATCATTTACTTTAGAGAAACTTTGATCTATAGACTTACTTAAATATTCTAGAAAAGAAATAACCCAAATAATTCCGTAAGAAATATTGAATATGGCTCGTTGTGCAACCACAAACGTAAATTTCTCAAGAGCTGTGTGTGAGTGATTTCTCTTATTGAAGAAAGATGCAATAAGTGATATCCAGACAGGCCCTCTGATGACCAAGAGGAACAAAAAAAATGTAGGACGACCGAAAAGGAGATAATAGATGATGTAAGAATGACAGCAACGGGACATTGGAGAAGATTAGCGAGAATATCTCCCTAATCTTATCCACAAGGGGCTGACGAAGAAAAAGAAGAAGAATCAATCCAAGGTATATCGAGCGGATATTATATACTAGGAAGCAGAAGAGTACGACAGGCGACCTGTATAGTCCAGTTCAGAGATCTATTAGAATTTTTGATGTGCCGCGAATAGTCCGTGTGCCGGTGTTGCTTGTATTGTCACATGGCATGCATGTTTAAATCGCAAAATTTTATGTGGGAAGAGTCATAAAGTAATATTCTAAGCGATATTTAATCATTCCATTAAATAAATAAATGTTTTAAACATACTTTTTTAAATTTGTACATTTGATTCATAAAATTTGACTGCAGACGTCCACGTACTATTTTGTTAGACGTCTGACCTCAGTCAAAGCCACTCAAGCATGAAATGTTGCACAGGTCCGGCCTTAAAATTTATTAGTATTTAAAATTTTATTATTCTGGATTTTTGGGTTTAGTTTTATTAAGCTAGAAATTCAGGATAGTTGTTAGCAAGAAAATATTTAATTTCAAGATTAATTTAGTGAGTATGAGAGAATAGGTGATACAAATTACTGAGGCCCATTTATCCTGTAGATTAAGGCGTTAAAGATTTACTTTTTGACACAAAAGGGTGAAATGTTTTGGTTTGTCTTCAAATTTTATATATTTGCTTTTTTTGGGTATTGAGATTTATTTTTATTTGGTGGTTATTATTAATGGGGATTTTGGCTGCCACATTCAATGTCTTTTATTATTGTTTTTTTTTTAATTTCTCTATATTTAGTACCAACATCTTTTAATAAAAAGTCATTATGTAGTCAGAAAAGTGGAAGTATATTTTTTTAAATAAACTTTTACATTAAAAACCATCTAGCTGTCTATATCTTATGCATGTAAAAGACACAAGATTTACTTATAAAAGAAACACACTATGCATCCTGAATGTAATATTTACTAATTTGTTTGCGTCATATTTAGTTATTGTGCATAATAGGAGAGAGATTAAAGAAAATTAACAAAAATAAATGCTTATACTAAAAACTAAAAATCTTATACAAAACACTACATTTTAAGTGTACTGGATCCTAAAATTAGTGAGTGAATACTTTTATAAATTTAACCACTCATTTGAATCTGGCCTAAAGAGTTAATACATTTTTCTAAACTCTGTTTTTTTAGTCTTTTTTCTTTAGCAGTTTTTTCCATTAAGGAAGGAAACAGTTTCTCTGTTGCCGCTATGGACTCCAACTTTATCTGGCACTGAAGCATATGCAGGGCCGTTCCTAGGGGTGAGGGCGCCTTCGTGCAAGATATTTATTAGCGCCGCTCGCCACCACTAAAATAATGACAAAATTCTTTTTCGTATAACAGTTTATTGCACACAGCATATATAGCGTTTATTTTAATAGGCGCACATTAACATAGCATAAACAAAAAAACAACATTCAGTCATAATACATTCACATAAAATATTACAAAACTAAATAAAAACAAATTTCTAGGAACACTTATTAGTAATAAATGCAGTAAAAATAATTCCCTAAGCAGTAAAATTAAGTCCCTATAACATAAAAGAAAATAAGGAAACATATGCAGTTGTAGCGTTGCAACCAAGTTCAATCTCTTCATCGGATGAATTGGATTCATGGAGATATTCTTTTTCCGTACTCATATCACTTCTGTCGCTCTCACTCGAACTATTATTTAAAGAATTGTCTACCTGGTTCTTGTTTGAACTACACGAAGGAAAGCTGACTTCATCACTAGCACTGGTACTATCGAGATTAGAAAAATTAACTTTAGACGTACTGGATTAATTGTTGCCAATTTCTTTGGGTTTTAAAAATTTTTTGTATGGCACCTTCCATTTTTTTTTCTTCCGACTGCCGCATCTGCTTTATCTTTTTAAATTCACTTCCGGATGGTTTTTTTTCTTTTTGGGAACATGGTAAATTACTAAAAAAAAAGTTAATAATTACAAAAAAGTAGTAACAATAAGAGGTATGCACGTTTAGTATAGGTATACAGGGTAATATTTAATAATTTTTATTTTGTTTGACGTATATTTTAGTGCTCTTTATTTATTTAAATATTTTAAGTAATTAACACTGTAATTAAATAGCATTTAATTTAATTTAAAAATAATTAAAGACGTCTATATCAAAAAAATGTATGAGTCTTGCCTAGCTATGCAATGCAAAATGCAATATCCGGTATAATACATTTTACCTATAACTAAAATAAATAAAAATAAACATACCTTATATTAGATCAGACTAGGAGAAGAGGCGTTTTTGTTAACTTATTTAACAGTTTTGTAACAAACAAATAAACCAAATTAACAAACAGTAAGTAACAAACTACCGAGTATTAATAAATTATAATGAAGTCATAGCCTGGATTGATCCAATTACCAACCAAGTCGGGATAAAACACTAGACAGCATAAATCAAAACAAACAGAAAACAGGCGAGCCGGAATACGCCAAAACCCCAACTAACTTTTGCAGCATACCGTACCGGACAGTAATCAGGAGGGAGAAGGTGCGCCGCGTGCTATTTTGGCTAATGCGTTATCAATTTATACCAAAGACAATAGACAGCAAGGATCGCTCACTGTCGTCTTGTCGGAACGCTAGCGTCCAAATAGGAAAAATCATTGTCAGCAAAACACATGGCATACGTTATAATCCCAATAGCAATTACAAATTAATTATGCTTAGTCATTTTTTCTAAAACTGTATAGTGTATAAAAAGCAAAATAATTTTTAAAATAAATTTAAACTTAATTTATAGTGACCAATATTGGAATAATTGTTTTGCGAACGATTTGCTTAAATTTTGGATAATATATGTATTCGTAAATGTTATGTTGTGTTATGTTTTTCTTCCAGTGAATTATGAACGAAGTAGTCTTGCCTCTCTGGGACAGAACAAGTTTGGTAGTAACTGTAAAAAAATAATTAAACTGGTTTTATAGTGTCTCTGTAAGAAAAATCATGGACAAAAACTGTAAGTAAAATCTGTATTGTTGTGACGAATTCATAATGAGTTACTGATTATATTGGGTATTACGTCACTTATAGCAAAAATCAATTTAGAAATTTTTATCTCACACGCTCAATAATTATTGAAAAGAAGAAGAAAATAGACTTATTCACGTATTTAAAAGAAATATGAACTTAAATCTGTAACGATACCGTTCGATATACTTAATTTAATTTAAGTTCAATGAGTTTTAAATACAATAATTTACTTGAGGTATAATAGATTTTTTTATATACCTAGGAGCTGAGGTTCAATCTATTAATCTCTGAGCTCGTTTCTTCTTTTCAATATCCTACCTAACTTTGTTATGAATATTATAATTAAAAAACAATAAAATACAACAAGAAGACCTACTTTTTTTAAAAATACCTAATTTGAACCAACGTTTCGGTAGTTATATCTACTACCGTTATCAAGGTAATTAAAGTAAAATTAAATTAAATTAAAAATAAAATCTACTTATCTTTCAAATTTTTAGTAATCCAGTCTCATCAAAATTTCTTCCTAATTCGAAAATACTTTATATACTTTTTTATATGATTTGACGGTTTATTAATAGTTTGACAAACTATTTTGAAAGATAACAAAATTTTCAAAGGTTACTTTTTTAAAAATTAAAGGGGTGTGATCTTAATGTAAATTAATCATAGAAAATACATGAATATCAAATATTTTAAATCATTAATTAATTTTGAGAATACCCTGATCTACCTCTCTCTTTAGCAAAGGAATCCATGTATTATGAAAATCAACCGAACAAGTAGCTAAGCATTTATCTTCATTTAACATTATAAATGCACTTTCCTTTAGCTTACGTAATTTTGAAATTGGTTCCTTTGCTAAAATTGAGGAAGCATTCCAGTCTATTCTGTGGTTATTGTCGAATGCATGTTGTGTAATTTTTGATTTTTGAAAATCATTGTTTTTTATGTAAGATTTATGTTCATTAATTCTTTTTGGTAATGGTCTACAGGTTTCACCTATGTAAAATTTACCACAAATACAAGGAATTTTATAGATTACATTTTTATTAAATTCATTTTCATTGAAAGGTTTAGTTTTTGTTAATAAGTATCGTAATGTGTTTTGTGATTTAAAAATAGTTCTTATATTAAATTTTTTAGCAATTCTTTTTATCTTATCAGAAAAACCTGGAATAAATGGTAAAATAAGATTTGTCGTAAAAAGTGGTTGATTCAATTTTATACGTGGATTATCAAACTCTTTAAAGCAATTTTCTAAAAATTCTTTGGGATAATTATTTTGAATTAAGATATTTTTAATAAAATCTTTTTCAGTTGTTAAATATTGATTATTACAAATAATGTGTGCACGATCATATAAACTTTTTACCACTCCTTTTTTTACCATTATTGGATGATTAGAATTAAAATTAAGATATCTATTAGTATGAGTTGGTTTAAGTTACCAAGGGATCAACAAGATGAATTTAGAATTAGGGCAAAGATAGAAATTGAAAAATCAATTAAAATTAAACAAAATCTAAACTCTTTAGAATTAAAAGCTTTAAAAACACTTAAAACCGATAATAATATTAAAATACTTCCAGCCGATAAAGGTAATGCTACTGTTCTTTTAAATATTATTACTTATGAAAATAAATTAAATTTAATAATTAATGATGGCAATTATTCTAAATTATCTAAAGATCCTACAGAAAAAATTGAAAGACAAATTTATAATTTACTTAAAAAGCATAAAAACCAATTTTCTAATATTGATAGATTTAAATTAACTCCACATAATAGTAAATCACCACATTTTTATGGTTTACCAAAAATACATAAAATAAATGTTCCTTTAAGACCTATAGTTAGTAGCATAAATTCACCTACTCATCCTCTTGCAAAATATCTTTTAAATATCTTAACTCCATACACTAATAATTCTGATTCTTACATTAAAAATTCTCAACACTTTTTAGAAAAACTTTCTACAATTTCTTTTAACCCTCAGGATCTATTGGTAAGTTTTGATGTTGTAAGTCTTTTTACTAATGTTCCTGTTGACAAAACTTTAAATATTGTTAAAAATAAATTAGAGAATGATAATAATTTGGCAGAACGTACAACACTAAGCGTTAATACAATTTTAGAACTTTTAACCTATTGTGTAAAAACTACTTATTTTCAATACAATAATGAATTTTATCAACAAAACTTTGGTATGGCTATGGGTTCTCCTCTTTCACCAATTTTAAGTAATATATTTATGGAAAATTTTGAATCTGAAATTATTAATACATTTGATAAAAAACCTAAAATATGGTGGCGATATATTGATGATATTTTTTCAATATATCACCATAACGAAATAGATCTTATAAATTTTTTAAATTACATTAACTCAAAAGAATCTACTATAAAATTTACTCTTGAAAAGGAGGCTGATGGTCAGCTTCCTTTTCTTGATATTTTAATTAAAAAGGATTTACAAAATTTTGAAACTAGAATTTACCGTAAACCAACTCATACTAATAGATATCTTAATTTTAATTCTAATCATCCAATAATGGTAAAAAAAGGAGTGGTAAAAAGTTTATATGATCGTGCACACATTATTTGTAATAATCAATATTTAACAACTGAAAAAGATTTTATTAAAAATATCTTAATTCAAAATAATTATCCCAAAGAATTTTTAGAAAATTGCTTTAAAGAGTTTGATAATCCACATATAAAATTGAATCAACCACTTTTTACGACAAATCTTATTTTACCATTTATTCCAGGTTTTTCTGATAAGATAAAAAGAATTGCTAAAAAATTTAATATAAGAACTATTTTTAAATCACAAAACACATTACGATACTTATTAACAAAAACTAAACCTTTCAATGAAAATGAATTTAATAAAAATGTAATCTATAAAATTCCTTGTATTTGTGGTAAATTTTACATAGGTGAAACCTGTAGACCATTACCAAAAAGAATTAATGAACATAAATCTTACATAAAAAACAATGATTTTCAAAAATCAAAAATTACACAACATGCATTCGACAATAACCACAGAACAGACTGGAATGCTTCCTCAATTTTAGCAAAGGAACCAATTTCAAAATTACGTAAGCTAAAGGAAAGTGCATTTATAATGTTAAATGAAGATAAATGCTTAGCTACTTGTTCGGTTGATTTTCATAATATATGGATTCCTTTGCTAAAGAGAGAGGTAGATCAGGGTATTCTCAAAATTAATTAATGATTTAAAATATTTGATATTCATGTATTTTCTATGATTAATTTACATTAAGATCACACCCCTTTAATTTTTAAAAAAGTAACCTTTGAAAATTTTGTTATCTTTCAAAATAGTTTGTCAAACTATTAATAAACCGTCAAATCATATAAAAAAGTATATAAAGTATTTTCGAATTAGGAAGAAATTTTGATGAGACTGGATTACTAAAAATTTGAAAGATAAGTATATTTTATTTTTAATTTAATTTAATTTTACTTTAATTACCTTGATAACGGTAGTAGATATAACTACCGAAACGTTGGTTCAAATTAGGTATTTTTAAAAAAAGTAGGTCTTCTTGTTGTATTTTATCGTTTTTTAATTATAATATTCATAACAAAGTTAGGTAGGATATTGAAAAGAAGAAACGAGCTCAGAGATTAATAGATTGAACCTCAGCTCCTAGGTATATAAAAAAATCTATTATACCTCAAGTAAATTATTGTATTTAAAACTCATTGAACTTAAATTAAATTAAGTATATCGAACGGTATCGTTACAGATTTAAGTTCATATTTCTTTTAAATACGTGAATAAGTCTATTTTCTTCTTTTCAATAATTGTTGAGCGTGTGAGATAAAAATTTCTAAATTGATTTTTGCTATAAGTGACGTAATACCCAATATAATCAGTAACTCAAAAACTGTAAAAAACTAAATTTTAAACTTTTTTTTTTAATAAAAACAGTGTTTTTCTTACCATAGCTAAAAATGGTTTTTTCCAGAGAATGGAGGAAGAAGCAGTCTTTATTTTCTATTGTAATAAATTCCAACACTTACCACACTTTTTCAGCATTATACCAACACTTCCCTCTTCTGATCCGCAAGGCTTTTACATCTTTAGATTGTGCTTTTGCTTCAAAAAAAAAATATGGTAACTACAAGTTGCTTTTTGTAGTAATGCTAATGATAATGAGAGAGAGAGAAAATTGTATGCAAAGTTTTATTTTTATTTCAAATTATTACCACAATCCTTGGTGAAACCAAATGTAGCAGTCTAAGTTGTCTCTGGAAGTTGTTACCTTACTTTGAGGATATTTTAATTTTCAGATCTCGTACATAAAAATTAGGTGTTAAAAAAGCCTTTTATTGTGTCGCTGAAGGACAAACAGGGGCAGTAAGCTGTAAAAAATACAACTTTAAACTTGTTTAGTTAATAAAAATAGAGTTTCTTACCATATGGAACAATAACTAGTTTAGCCATAGATCTTATTTTATACGCCACCTGACAATTCGAGTACTTTCCACAGCAGCAGCCTGTTTTGTTAACCATCCTAAACCTAAATCCAAGTTTTATCAGGTATCTCCGCAAGGTTGAGACTGAGAAATGTTTGTCCCTTGCCGAAAAGGTATCCTTAACACTTAGAATACACAACTTCTCTTAGCAATTTGGCAATATCCATGTCAAGCCCCTTTGATTATCCTGCATCTTTCCTTTTTTTCTGTCTTTAATCCCTTTTTTTACAAAATAGCATATTATACTATAGGAAATCCCTCTTAAAAACGCTGTTTCTTGCAAACCACTACAATCATTTGTGAACTAAGGATCATTCCTTAGATTATTATAGACATTTAAACAAATTTGTTTGGCGTCTGTATTTAAACAATTACGTTTTAAAACTGCTTGATTTTTCCCTGTAGCTTTTACTTTTCTTGCTTCATCCTCTGCTTTCTCAACACTAGAAAATGAACTATCAGAACTATGTGAGTCTAAATCACTGTCCACTTGTGCACCCACGGTTTCCATAGGCCCGCGCAAACACTTTCCTCGTCATTTGCCAAATTTTCCTGCCTATTTTCCCAAGGCCGAAATATT
The DNA here is from genome assembly GCF_022605725.1 of Anthonomus grandis grandis. Lineage (NCBI taxonomy): Eukaryota > Metazoa > Arthropoda > Insecta > Coleoptera > Curculionidae > Anthonomus > Anthonomus grandis. The sequence continues at coordinate 13,666,275 of NC_065556.1, forward strand.
TTAAGGTCTGTAGGTATAATACCAAAACAAATCCACAAACACAAATAAAAAAACACACTTCCGCACAGTAAGTAATACAAAAACAGCCCAAAAATTTATCTGGGTACGGCCTCGTAATCTTCAAAATCAGTGGGATAGAGAGAGATACACAATCACTTGCACAGCCTTAAGAAGGAATCGCCAGAACGCAGATGTTTTATCTTTGTTTAATAGACTGGCTAAAAAGAGGTGAGAAGTCTGTGAGTGCTGAAAGTGTTTGTAAGATGCTTGGATTTTAGACCGTGGTCAATTTTTTGCTATTATTTTCTTGTGATATTATTTTCTTTCTAAAAATTAACATTTTCGAAAGAAAAACAAAAAATAGTGTAAAACATGAGGTTTTACGTATATTTAAAATGATTTCACAAATAAATTATATAAAATTTAGGCTTTTAAACATGTATATCATGCAGTAATAAATACGACATAGGCGCATGGACTATTTAGTGCGGCATCTGCGACACATCAACGATTCTAATAGATCTCTGAACTGGACTTTACCAGGTCGGCCACTGCGCCATAAACTGCACCTGTAGATACTCAATTTATGATTATCCAAGCTCTTTGTCGAAGGTATGTGAATGCAACTCAGCTGCAACATGAGTTAGCCGCCTCACGGACACATCCTTAGGTAATCTCGAATAAGAGCAAGAGTAGCTGTTACTGCTCCTCGTCTCACTATGGAGCACGGTCAAAATTCGCAAGAGAGCACTTAATTTAAAATATCAATGATTGGGGTGAAGCGCTTTTCACAGATAAGTTGAAATTTTGTTTATACTCCTCATATCAATGAAACCCTGTTTACAGACAAGAAGGTAAAAGCTATTTTTGTTGTTATTTCAATATGTAAGGTCAAAATAATATAAAAAGTATTTATCGGGCTCAACGATTTTTCTTTTCGTTACTAGAATATTTTTTTGCTGAGCTTAGGGACTGAAATTGGAAATTTTAGTACCATGGAAGAGTATGCCAATGAAGTTATGGTCCTTTCTCAGCACCTTTTATCCATTGGTAAACCTCTTCTAAAATCGGGTGTTGATATAACGTCGGACTTTGTAAAAACCAAATTACTTTAAGACAAAAAGTGGCAAAATGGCAAATTAGGCGGTGAAAATGCTTTGGCTGCCAGGAAATACAAAAAACCTTCATGGTTCTGGAGCTGCAAACAAAAGGGACATTATAAAAATTAATGTCGTGCTCAGAATAAAAAGGATCCTCAAATCCTAGCAAAAATAGGGATAATCGGGGAGAAAAAAGTGTTTTATTTGCTGCTGCTCTGAGTGTTAATATGAAAGCATCAGTATGGTATTTTGACAGTGGTGCATCCTCTCATATGACAAGAAATCGTAGTATGAGCTACAGAAAAACTTCACATTAAAATAATAAATGAAAATGGAGAAGACTTTCAAGATTTTTGTAATTTTCATTATTCAATTGTTGGTGTACAGTTGCCAATAAATTCCACACAACACACAGTTTAAAAAACCCAAATATACTCAATATTTTTGGTTCCTGTTACTTATAACGGACTCATAAAACATATTACCAACTTTAAAATCACGAATAATATTTTAGCAGAAAAGTAATATGAGACACAAAATACAACAGACAAACTTAATACATAAACTTACATCAAAAATCACAAATCATCTCAACAACAGTTGTTAGTGCCTTGGTGCTTTAATCGATCTCTCCAAGGCATTTGACAATGTTTTACATACTAAGCTTTTTAAAGTCTCAGAAGATTACGTATATAATAAAATTTATTAAAATAAATAACATGTTAGGCAAAGAGATGGTAATTCAAATCGGATTACCACAAAGTAATATAGTAACGGACCCTATGTTTTCTTATTACTTCTTAACCTCCTAAAATAAAAATTATATTATACTAATTGTTAGTGCTAAGTGAAATCAAATTAAACAATATGCGATAAAAGTTCTGAATAAAATATAAAACTACTTTGAAACATATAAGTTAAACCAGAATGTTATTGAGCCTATTAACAATACAGATAATACATTTCTCTTGATTAATTCGTTTAGAAAAAGTTATAAGAAATTTAATTTAATTCTCACACACACAGTACACCAATTATCAATTTTAAATTAAAGAAATTAAATTTAGGGAAGATTCTTGATCATTAATTTTGATTTTTGACGATTCATTGGGTATATAAGAAAAAAACGTTATTTACTACACATCGATTGGTTTCAAAACTGTTATCAGAAATTATGAGAGGCTTTAATATTTGCATTCGTGTCAAAAATTTTTTGGATCTAAAAAATCACTTATAATTTGGATGTCTTCCATATAATTTATGCAGAATTATTTTTAATGAATATGAGAGATCATGAAGAAAAATGGTATAGATGATAAAGAAAGGTTGTATGCACCTAAAGAAACGTTATTTGAACGGCTAAATGTTTAGAATAATATAAAAGAAATCATTGGACGTAAACATGTTCCAATATGTTCCAAAGTTTGAGCACAATAGTGTAGACAAATATATAAACCTTAAAAAAATTTAATCAATCTGCTAACTACAATGTATTACTTTTTCATTAACGCAATTAACATTTATATTTGTTTTGATGTTATTTTATTTTATCAAATTTCTTAATTTACTAATGAGCAAATTTTTCATCTTGTTATTATTTAAATAAATAAATCTACCAAATTCGTAAAATGGGCTTAAATTTCTTTGATACTTTTCTTTTCTTATTTAATTTTAACAGTCAAAAAACTTTTTGTCTACATCCCAACATTTTTATTGATTTTTTCCGTTCAAATTAACTTATTTCTGGATTTAACCTTGCCGATGAGGTTAGAATCAATTTTATCTCGACTGGCATTGAAAAAAATTGCGCGTTCAAATTTATTATAATTTGCACGTGTTTATATACTTAAGTGGTTATTAAGTAAAGTATATCACTGACAGAGGCAATTTTTTTAAATAATTATTATATATCAGGAAGAACTTTCTGAAATAAATTATTAACAGTTGATCTTTTACTCACATAATAAATTTATATTGGTTTCCGTTAGGATAAATCTACAAATAATTAATAAAAGAATCCCACCAAATTATGGCGCTTCTTCTAAAATCATGTATCGAAGGTTCTTTCACTCCTTGTATTTTTATTTTACTTTTTGAAAGTGAAAATAGCAAAAAAAAAATATTTTCAAAAAAAAATGCGAAAACTAGTTTTATCAAAAAGAAATTACTTTAATATTTAAATCAATTCTGGAAATTCTATTCCACCACCGCCATGCAGTTTTTCAAGTTAGAATAGTTGCTGTATATATTCTAGAACTTGCGTCTATAAGGCTTCTAAAAGATCATCTGGCACACTAATGCGAAAATAGAAAAGAGATTTGTAAAGAAATATTTTTTGTTTTGATATGGAGCTTTTTCATCATACTCATTTTTACATAAATGTATTCTATATACTTCTAGTAACTGATGCACATGTTTACTTTGCTTTTAGACCTTTGACGTACTGAAAAGCAGGTTGGAATTCCAAAATAAGAAATTTGCGAAAGAAAAAAATTACACTGCAGTTAACCTAAATAGTGTTTTTTATTTAAGGAAAAATTTGAATAATTATTTATGAATTGAGTGTAATAAGTCAAAATAACTTTCTGTGCCTACATAATTCTTTGAGAATAAAATATTCCTATTTTGTAATTCTGATTTTTTAAGTTTTTTTATATCTACCTATATTATAGCTACTTTTTTATACATATGTGTGTACTATTTAAGTTTATTTTTTATTCCTGTATCTCCTTTTATTGCAATAAATTATACTCGTTATGTATTGTAGCGTTTTTACTGTTTCTTTAGATGTGAATTAAAACACTCGATGTAAAATAGCCAACTTATTTATTACTCACGAAAACACTGTATTTATTTCCTACTATGTATTTCACTTTAAAAGTATACCAGTATTTTAATTTTTTGTGATTAACAGCACACCAGTATTTGGACGGCTGTAAACCTGAATGCTACCTCTAAGATACTACGAATCATCCTCCAGTCCCGATTATGGAGTCCTTTAGAGAACACAAAGCGTCCCAAACGTCCTTATAGATTGGCTTCCGATGTGATTGCTCTTTGGTAACCAGGTAGAAAATCTATCTACTTACTACATCGTACTCATAATGGTCTCTTTATCAGCTACGGGAGAGGTTCAGATATGATGAAGACAAATGCATGCGCATGTGTGTTTTGATGATCATGGCTTGAGTATATAATAGCTGGGTTCCTTACGAACAGTCTGGCATAGTTTTCGTCAGGAGCGCATGCTTCACGCACGTGCTAACGACCGTGAGTGAACGTCAAGTGGTGATCGCTGTTGCGCAACGTATTGTCATTCGTTTTTTAGTGTAGGAAGGCTTTTAAAATGTTAAAGTTAGTCTCATTTTTGCAAAATCAGTTCAGTAGTAAGTGCCTGAATAAGGCTCATGTGATTAAATGGGCCAAAGCATTCCAGAATGTCCACGAAAGTGTCGAGAGCCTCATGACCGTCGGCCGCGAACCATCAGCATACTAGACAACATTCGCTGCGCACAACTTCCTGCGCACCCAACGTTCCATCAATGCTGCATACTACTCTACTTCTCTGCATGCTAACCATATGAAAACACACGTGAAACCCGCCTATTGCTCAAAACGAAGGAGCATTCCAGAACGATTTGCGATTCTTCTCCAGGATAACGCGTCTTTATACCGCGCTTCTTACACTCGTTTCAATATCGAAATTGGCGTAGGAGCTTCTAAAACACACCTTTTACGTCAGGATTTATCACCTGGTGACTACGTGTTTGGACCACTGAAAGAAACCCTTAGAGGTCAAAAATTTAACACCGATGACGAGGTAGGGGAGTAGAGGAGTTGCAGCCATGTGCACACAGCACATGGCTGTTTAAGTTGCCCAAGAAATTTTTCGATAACGGCATTAAAAATGTTTTAAAAAGGTGAACAAAATGTGTAACTAGTGAGGAAAAGTACATAAAAAAACTTTAAATTTTTGTAAATTTTTCCGATAGCAAATAAACTTGGTAGAGCATTTGTCTTGATCTCGTCGAGGCAACTCTTGAATTTTTCCGAGTTTTCTACGAATAAATTCAGCTGTTCCTCTAGACATTTGTATATCCGTATCCAGACAATATGTCGTAGTATACTACTGAAGCGGTCTTGCTGCACATTACAGGTCACTCCATATAAACTTTTTTAGTCATTAAGATGATGGGCCATGAATTCAACGAATGTCAGATATGCAGCTCAGCGTCTTCGTGGTTTCCGTAATAAAGAGACAGTAGGTTAAAGTAAATAACGCTAGCTTTACCCCTTGGCGGTTTTTGTATTTTGTAAAGAAAATTGCTGATGGCTTCCAGAACTTTCTGGCTTCCAGAACTTCCCAGAACAGAAAGTTTCATTACCCCTCTATCTCTTAAGGTCCGCTGTTATACATCTGGTCTTAAGCATTGACATGATATGCATGCTTCATCCGATCGCTAGAATCTTAAATAGAAAAACCTTACAGGAATGGACATCTATTTTTCTACGCAGCTTACTGACGTAGTCTTTCCCAAAAATATCGGCTCCTGGTGGGCAACCAAACTTCAGATCGCATGGGAGACGAAATTCACTTCGCATCACTATTCTAGTCAGAAACTCTCCTATGCTTTCATGAATGGCTGATTACCAGCAGAAACCAATGAAGAAATCTATTCCAGTCTGCATGGTGTTATTCATTTGTTCCACCATGTCATTTTACTACGGGTATAATGCAGTAATCCTCGTCTTCTTGATTCCAAACATTCCGGTACTGGCGGCTACGTCCTCCAATAGCCTCCCTACTGATCCGCTTGACCGATTCCTGAAGGTCGTCACCTTCTGAAATCACTTTCCGGATGTGAGCCTGACCCTTGTTCGTGTTCTTGGCAACTTTGAATTCAAGGGCCTATTTTAAAGCATCTACTAGCTTGGGTGGAGCCAGTAGTAAGTAATAACTCATTACACCATCACGGCATCCATCTAGGAATACTTGACCTGTCAAACGTTCAATTATTCTTTGCTGGACATCTGGATATACTAGTCGAACCAAACTGGTGAAGCTAATATTGCACATAACAGCTTCAAACTTCTGCAAGGACTCCCCCGACTTTTGGCACTAATTTTTCCACTGCGTGTGGTAGATATACTCCGGGTGTGACCGGCCAAAATGCGTCTTCAAATATCTGACTAAGTGAACGTTCACTTCTTGTTCTTAATAGCACATTCTTTGCAGGATGGCAGCAGCACCTCTACTTAAGGCTAATGTATGAGTGGCCTACTGTGGCCTCCTCCCTGGATGACCAACCGTTTGCTTTTGCAGGCGCTTTAGACTGGTAAATATTACATGATCTACCATCAAATAGTTTATAGTAGTTTAAGACACATCGGCCCAACAGATTCTACAGGTTCACTGCTGCAGATCTACGAAAATGCTCATCGCAGGTGTTGACGTCCAATGTCAAGGTTCTGCTTTGAATTTTCTGGATTCTGTCCTCCAACAATGAAAGAATCTGCTTTTATAATGAACACGATTTTTTTAATTCTTTCTTGTTTTCTAAAATTTTCTTCCAATTTGGCCTCTCCTAGCTTATCCCCAAGCTCACTTTTTAAATTGGCATTATTTTCCAAAACCATTTCTTCCAACCTAGCATAAATCTCTCTTAGTGTGGCAGAGTTTTCTTACAGTTTTTTCCCGGATTTATTCATTTTTTCCATCAATTTAGATTCCAGGTTGGCAGAATTTTATGGTAACTTCAATTCCAGTTTAGCGGATTTTCCATGCATCTTTGCAGTATTTTTAAGCAATTTGGCTTCTATGCTGGAAGAATTTACCATTATTTTAGCTTCCAGACTTTGCACCGTTTGACCCACATGGCTTGCACCAACTTCTTCTTGTTTACTATCTTGTTACAACTTTTACTAGGCATATAATCATAACATTTTTAACTCTGTAACGAAGTTACAAGATTTTGTTTGTATTTTTTAAAGATATGGGTTTTATTAGCCCAGGCAGTATTTTACCCGAAAACTTAAAGAGTTTTGAACCGTTAGTATTTAACTTCAGAAAGTCATTTACATAAAAGTGATGTGTATTTTAAATCTTGCCTATGGGCACTAGAGGTAACTTATAATTATAAACATATATAGGAAAAACAACCTAAAAGGTTTCTGGACCAGATAGTACCCAGTATAGGTTAGATTTCGAATAGGTTGTACCCAGTCCTCCGTAGCCTGTGTTATGATCCCTGATTCGTTGTTTTCAGTCCTGCTTATTCTTCTTATGAATAATATAACAGTGAAGAATAATGAATGCCTAGAACCGACAGTATTACGTCTCTGAAGTTTATGTTTTTTAGTTATTTTTATGAACTTGCCTTTCATTTTATATACATTATTGATATCTCTCCCTTTATTCTTTTTCAAGCAAGTGCCTTCCAAGTATTTTCATAAGGATATTTATATTTATTATCTATTGACTAATGCTTTGTTAACTTTTGAAACTGTTGTTTGGGCCTATCTTTCTTCGGTTTTCTAGGGCAAGCAGTTTAACAATTATTATTACAAAGGGTTATTTTTCTTCGGTTTTGTAGGGCAAGTAATAACCTGGGTCCATGCGATGTTTAATTACCGTTCAACTATTAACAGAGCAGGGGTAAATGCTGGCTTATTTGATTAGTCTTACTTTGCTGGTTAATGCTGAGTTTCTGGATTTGCTACTCGAATGCCACTCGCATCCGTAACCACTTGTATACATGTGTTTGCGATACATTTTTACCGATAAACTGCCGGTGCTAGATCATAGGATTTGATGACTGGGGTTGTTAATTTTTAAGAAATAATTTTCTTATATTTAAGAACGAAATCTGTTACAGTGTTAAATTTTCTTACTATATGTTGGATCACTAACTAAATTTTCCACTATTTAAAAGCTTACCCGAAAGGCAATAGGAGATCCTAACCTCCATTAATTATTTGTAGAGGTGTCCGAGGCATCTTTTGTCGATTTCCCTTTTATTTCTGTAGAAAATCGTACAGCAAAGATTGAGGAGTTGACAGTTACCCTGGATCGCCAAAGTTAGACGAAGTCTGTTCGTGTTTTGTACGTAAATCAATTTGCATACACAGGAAGAAAACCCGCTACAACTCTCTAAAACTTTACTATTAGTCTAACTTGCATACACCTTCATTGTCTCGCCAATACACCGCATGCCGATACCCTTCTCGCAGCAACATCCAGAACGACCGGACAAGGTCGCCAATATCACGGACGAGCGTTCGCAGCACCCCGTATAGGGCCGACGCCCTCTCTTTCTCTCCTTGGCGTCGTCGCCATGACAACGTCCTGCTGACGTCCGTGGACGCTTTCACGAGGCTTCGCCGGATGCTGCGGAATGAACTTCACCTTCCCGATAAAGGGCATCGGGTCGAGAGCCCTAAATGTGTGGGATATCTACGGATTTATCTAGGGCAGTTCGAGGTTATTTAAAGGTCGCGCGCGGAATGGTATAAAAACGAAATGGGATAATCATATTTGATAAAAGGAGACGAAAATGTACGGTATTTGGATGAGGTCTGTTTTGTACTTTTAAATTTATGTAAAAATGCAAAAAAGCAAGTCGAGGAAGCAAAGTAGAACAAATAAAAAAATGGGTATGTAAGCGTGCAATATTGGCAACAGCATAAAATAAAAATAGATAATTATAATAAATTTAAGAATAAATTTCATACCTAAATCGTAAATAAAGAAAAATAAAGTTTTAATTTGGAAAAAAAAACCTAAAATTATCAATAAGTTAAATGTTAGGTTATCCACAGTATAAGAGTAGATATATCAATCCAAAAACATGCTCGTGCAGACAAGAAGAAATATCCTAACTCTCGTTTAATAAGGGTCTAAGGAGCGAATAAGAAATAAATAATTACCACCCAAAATGTCAACAACACCTGCATCGGCAACTTTCATACGGATGATCACACCGTATGAAAGTTGTATATGGAGGGGCGGAATAGTCTGCCACCCAAGATGGTCGATGGATTATATTGTCTAATTTTTGACGTATGTCAAATATGACGTGAATGACATTTGTCGTATTTGATGACCTGTATTTTTTATGTTCTCTTTGAGTGGAAATGTGGAAAACAAACCAAGACTCATGACTTTGTTCGCATTTAAAGTTTTTAATTTATTTTATAACTTTTTATAGTTTTTTTGTGATTTTTCGGTATCATGGGTTGATGAGTTATTTTATTAGTGTTAAAACATCTAATGAGAGCAACACAGAGTAGAGGCCAGGGAAATTTTTCAACATAACAAAGTGTTTTCTAATAATGTTGAGGTGCATTTTGGATGTAATGTCATTTTCCAAGAAATAATTGTAAATTCAATCCTATTTAGGATATATCTATATGACAGTTCTTAATTCTTACAATTCAATTCTTATTCTTAGACCTCCATATTCCCCACATCGAAATTTCTGATATTACCTTGTCTTCATCTAGGTTAAGATATTTGTGCAAATATTCTTTGTTCACATCAGTAACTGCCCAGACAGTTACAGAATTCATAGATATTTTAAATTTTTATCGAATCCATCCTTCCCACCTCTTTTCTGGTTCCAATTTAAACAACTCTGATAATCCTGTAATACTTTCATGGGATGGTGTATCAAGGTCACTACATAGAATCGAAAAGCAAAGTGAGCATAATCACTCAGAGGCCCCTAATGCAAAAAAAGTTCTATTTGCAACCTAGTCCCAAAGTGTGTCTCAAGACGTATTCAATGATGTTGCTAAAATTAAGAAAGAACATCTTTATTCAGTTAATAAACAAGCTCTAAGTTCATTTCAAGAATTAAAATCTTCAAAAATCATGGTTGCAAATCTTACAAGTTCTTCAAATTCACTAAACATCTCACTTGATAGACTTTGACACTACGAATCTGGCTAGTAGTACGACAATATCCTTCAACATTGATTTCTCCAGTTTGAAAACTAATAAAAGCTATAGTGACAAAAACTCTTTTCTTTTTAGGAATAAAGCTGGCTTGATGTGTTTTATTATATGTTCCATACTTACCGGAGATAACCCCACTGGCAAGTGACATCTTTACCCTATTGTGACTAACCAAAACCACCATGTAGACATTTGGCAATAATGCAACCTTTTAAAGTTGCATTTAGAAATAATTATTTTATTTATTTTTTTTTAGAATTCATATTTTCGTTTTGGAAAAAAAATATTATTGGTTTTATGTGCTTATGTTAAAAAAAAAGAAACAAGAAAACATGCATAATGATTTGTACATATGTATTTCGGTTATATCTAGTCATTAATAATGAATTTATTAACCATGAGAAGATAGATTTAATTTAAGAAGTAGGTACTATTTTTGTTTTTGCTATAAGAATTTATATCTTGTTTTCCATAATATGTGGATATATATTATTTTGTTCTGATTGTATAGATGGTTAAAAAATATATATGTTTATTTTTTTTTATTTAGGTGGGTTTATTACATTATGTTTTTAACACTTATAAAAACAAAAAAAAGGTAATTTTTTCTGAAAGTTCTAATAATAATAAAGTGATCTGAAGTTTTCATGGTTTTCAATAATTAACTTTTTTATAGCAGCTATATTACTATACAACTTTAATCACAAATAGTTCTGCAGACCTTAATCTCAATTGACTGCAAGTCTTTAATGCTGTGAATGATTAGGCTGCTATTCAGTCCTTAAGACACAAAACTAATGATCTGTTTCTTTTATTGGAAGAGCAAAATTTTCCAGAAATTGTTGCTATAACTGAACATTGGTTAAACATAGATGAACCTGTCTTTATTAAAAATTACACTACAATAGCAAGATTTACCAGAAGTAATTTATCCCATGTAGGTACTATGATAATGTCTACAATCACCGATTTTTCACCAGTAACTAAGTTTGATAACTTATTATCTGAAAAAGTTTTTGAATTTTCCATCGTTCACCATAAGTTATATGACCTCTATATTGTTTGTGTTTATAGAACACCTGACGCTGATGTACAGACTTTCTGTCTAAAACTTCTAAGCTTGCTAGAATCCATGCCTCTAAAAAGTAAATTAATTTTGGGTGGCGACCTTAATATTGATTGTGTGTGTGTATTGCTCAAGAATCTCTTCAGTCTATTTTCGATTCAATGGGTTTTTTAATATATGTAAATGCACCAACCAGAATAACTAAAAATAGTTCCAGCACCATTGACTATATCGTGTCATCTTTTACTCTGAACTTCGTTGATTGTACTGTTCTCAATTCAGGTTTTTCTGACCATAAAGCTGTATTGGCCAGATTTACTATTGACACTTTAAGAAAATAATTTTCTTTGACTAGCACTATCCTCTCTTCACCTGAGAATCTTAACGATTACTTTGTAAACGTGGTTAAAAACCTAATGACTACTATAACACCTTCTCATGATCCACTTTTATATCTCTCTAATAAAAACTCACATAGTTTCTTTTTTACCCCTGTACCAATGACAGAGCTTCAAAGTACAATAAATAAAATAAGAAGAGAAAAATTATCATCTGGTACAGATGGTCTTATTTTAAAAATGTTCTCAAATCTGCCTAATAACACCTTAAACCATCTGAGAAACCTAATTAACAAATCATTTCAAAATGGGGTCTTTCCTGACTGCCTTAAGACTGCAATAATTATTCCCTTGCATAAAGGAGGAGAAAAAGAGCAAGTTTCAAATTATCGTCCAATCACTCTCCTTCCAACATTATCGAAGATTATAGCAAGATTGATTAAAAAAAGGCTATTATCATTCCTGCTTAAATATTAAATATTAACTCCCCATCAATTTGGCTTCTTGAGTATTAAATGCACTAATGATGCTATGTTCTCCCTTTTTAACAGTGTTTACTCCAGTATAAACAATCATCATTCAACAGCAACTATTTTCTGTGATTTCTCCAATGCTTTTGATTATGTAAACCATACTATCTTGATCAACAAATTACAGCACTATCGGTTCAGAGGAATGCCTCTCGAATGGTTTAAGTCCTATCTTAGCTACAGAAGTCAGCTTGTAAAGGTTAATACGACCATGTCTTCTAGCATACCAACAGAATGTGGGGTGCCTCAAGGTTTAGTTCTGGGCCCAATTCTGTTTCTGCTGTTTATTAATTATATGGCCCATCTTAACATTAGCAGCAAAATCTGTCTCTTTGCCGATGATACTAGCTTTACATGGAGCAATCCGGATGTTGCGGTACTTCATGCAACTATTGCTAAAGACCTTATCAACATTAAATCGTGGTGCGATTCGAATCTTCTCTGCTTAAACATCTCAAAAACTAAAGTCTTATCTTATAAAGGTACTATCCAACCCTTTGTACTTAGCAACACCAGCTTGGACGTTGTTGAATCTGTGAAATTTTTGGGACTTATTGTTGACAGCTCTTTGAAGTGGGAATTATACGAACATATCGATGTTTTATCTAAAAAATTAAGTTCAGCTTGTTTTGCCATAAGATCAGTTTCCAGGGAATTAAATCTTTCGTCATTAAAAACAGTGTATTATGCCCTTTTTGAGTCCCATCTTCTTTACGCCCTTCCTTTCTGGGGCACATGCTGTGTGACTCAGTTTGAGTGCATTTTTAAACTACAAAAGAGAGCGGTTCGCTATTTACTAGGATCTGATAGTCGAGCTCACTGCCAAGAAATGTTTAAAAGATTTAAAATATTAACTCTTCCATCTTTATTCATTCTTGAATCTATTTGCTTGGTTTGCAAGCATATATCAGAAATTCCTAATAGACCATCTTGCAATTATCCACTTCGAAACGCAGAGCATGATCTTTATGTGCCAATCCCAAGGTTACTTATTCTTTACGGAGCTAAAAAAATGCACAATCATCTGCCTTTGGAAATTAAATCATTGAAATCGTTTCCTCGATTTCGCAATGCTTTGAAATCATATTTACTGGAGAGAGCTTTATATGCAGTAGATGTTTTTTTTTTTAATATTAATTTTTGAGTATCATGCATGCACTGGCTAATTATTAAATTTTTTACGATGCAGAATAGCAATATTTTGTATTGCTAAATTTCTATAAAATTTTTTATGACTTTTTAAACATTGTATTAATGTGTTTGACTGTTTTTGTTACTTTTTTTAATTTTTTTATTTTACTTTCTTGTTACTATTTTTATTTACTTTCCTATTTTCTTACTTTTTACATTTAGTATAAGAAATTTGACCAGGTACATTTATGTCTTTTATATCCAGTTTTGTATATATTTATTTATTACTTGTATTTTGGTTTCTATATTTATGTGTTTTGCTTTTTATGTATAGCTTATTTACAACATTTTTTAAATTATTTGACAATAAAGCATATTAGGTTGATTGATTGATTGCTTTTTAAAACCTATTTTACACATAACATACATAAAAATGTCAAACAAATGACAGGGAGTACTCGCAAAAAAACAGCGGAATACTGAAAGACGCTATTAACTTATATTTGTGAGACTTGATGAAAAATTTAAATGCTGAAAAGAATATGTTACAAAAGTGCTTAATGAAGAACGACAAAAATAACCCCCTCAAGTAAGTAAAATTAATGAGAGGAGTAAGTGAGATCAATCAATGATCACGAGCCCTAACATCATTAAAGAAGAAGTAAGACATGCCATCCTAATATAGAAGGATGGAAAAGCTCTGGGGTCCGATGAGGTACATCCTAAAGCCTAAAAAAACGTAGTCCACAAAGACGGTATGGGGTTAAATCGCTGAACAGATCTGTTTAACGACATTTATAGGACTGGAAAAGTACCATCGGAATGGCTAAAGTCAACTTTCATCACTTTACCCAACAAACTAATGCATCCAAATGTGACAATTACCGTATGATAATCTTAATGTTTCATGTACTAACAACGTTTGAGAGATATTTGTATCCGCATATATAAGTTGAACACACTCAATTTGACTTTAGAAACGGATTAGGTCGAGGAACGAGGAACCCACGAGGCTCTTTTCTCGCTTCACTTACGTACACAGAGAGCATGCGACATGAACGTAGAAATATACGCCTGCTTTATAGACTACCGCAAAGCCTTTGACTGCTAAAAGTAGCTAGAATACTAGGAGCAACAGGCGTAGACGAAGGCGATTTACGAATCATTACAGGAATCTACTGGCATATGACAGCTAAAGTAAGGGTGGAGAATAACGTGTCAGAGATAGTCATAAGAAAAAGGAGTGTTATAACAAGGTTACATATTATTCTCGATACTCTTTAATTTGCAATCGGAAAACATTTTCGCGAAATCTCTTAAAAAGTCTAGCACTGGAATTAAAATCAATGGCAAAACCATTATTATTATACGATATGGTAACGATACAGTCGTTACTGCTAGCAACCTACCTGAAAAGATAAATTTGACGAGGGAAATGCTATTAAGAATTGAACAGGACATTTAATGTCATAAAAAACTTCTTTATAAGGCGTGACCTAATCAAAATCTTAAAATCGAATACTATGCTGCTACGAATTTATTCCCCATTCCCCTGTACGACTGCGAAAGTTGGACGCTTAATCTCTCGCTAGAAAACGCACTGAATCTTTTGAAATGTATCTTTATTCTACGAGAAAATACAGAAAGAATGAGAAACACTAAAGTTCTTAAGCAAAGAGTGCAAACTGAAATATATTGAAAATTTAATGAGAGGAGATATCAAATACTTCGGTTGATCATCGAGGAAAAAGTTTAAGAGAAAATGTCAATAAGGACAAAATAGAGCTTATGACCCACTTGACATCATTCAAAATCAGCTGTTTCACGAGTAACTATTGTCAGTTTGATCGCCAATCTTAATATGAAGCGTATTTCGAAAATATAGTTTATTGAAAGGATACGCACTATGCGTTTCGTCAGACATGCCCAGTGCAACTTTTGATGGTTATTAATTTTTAGCCATCCAAGTTCCCAAGTTCTCGGACCGATATGATCTCTTACATTCACGTTTTTTTAAAAGACCCACGTGCGGTTTCTATTTTCTGTAGATAGTATTTAGATTCGTTTATAAGAAATATAAGTGATTCAGCCTAGTTTTTCTTATATATACGGTTTGCATAATTAATGTTGCGTATTCTCTTATATTCAATATAAAGCATTTACCAAATTTCGTTTTAAGTATGCATTATAAATTAAGTAAAGGGTCATTTTTACATAAGTTTTGTCTAAAAGTTTTAAAAAAAATTAGGTTTTAATGTTATAAGCTTAAAAAGAAATGGCAAAATTAGCCACAAAACGCCTTACGTTTTTCTACTTCCCTTAAGGCGAAAAGTTTAAATCGCTGTAGGTAAGTGGATGCCGTGTATACCGATTTGTCTAAAGACAACTTTTTGCTTTTGTTGTAATAGTCGTCAGTATATTGTAGTGTATTGCAAACATAATAACATACAATTTAAAAAAATATATTACATTTAAAAATAGTAGTAATTACATATTCTTCTGTTTCCTTTAAAATTGTTAAAACGTATAAAAGATTCGCCCGTGAATAAATCATAGGTACTAAAGTCTATATTAGACAACTTAACTAGTCGGCCTATTACTAATAAAAATACATAAATGCTTCGTTGTAACTAATAAGGCATTATTGGTAACAAATATTATGCCCAATATAGTTTAAATTTTATAGGTTTAAGTCAATGACCTGTTACGTTTTTGTCACGACTGTCCATCATTATCCTACTTATGAATAATGAGCCGAAATATTTTTAGAAATCATTAAAAGTAATAATTTTTTAATACGTTCTTGGCCCGTTGAATGGCCGACAGTTAGCGTTTGAGGATCTGTTTATACACATTTTTTGACAATTCTTATATTTACATAATACATGTTTTTGAAGGTGGTAGACAATGATACAGTGAAAACATCTTGCATTGTCTTATTTATTTAATGTAACACGACGTTTCGGTTGCTAAGTATCTCCAACCGTTATCAAGTGTAAACTGACAGCAAACTACTATTCTATAGGCTTATATACTACAAGTCATCCGTGAAAAGGGTTGAAGAGAGGACACGCCTCTCTCTAGATCTTACACTGTCCTGAGAGTAGAGGCTTCCAGATGTTGGGTACATCGACGCTTGGCTGGCTAAAGATCCCCTGATTTTGTGAAATAAAAAATGCCTCTATGAACTTCCTCTTCCGCCAGTACTGTTCCTTGTGCAGAATCTTGGCTTCTGACCAATGGATATTGTGTCCATTATGCCACGCGTGCTCTGCTATTCCGGATTTGGAAACCTCTCCTCTTTGGGTCCAGCTGCGATGTTCCTTCGCTCTGACTTCTAGAGGGCGCTTCGTTTCACCTATGTATGAGTCACCGCACTCACATGGGATCTGGTAGACGCAATTTTTGGTATCCAACAGGCCATCTGGTTTGGTCTTTGATACCACGCTTCTGATAGTGGTGCTAGATCTAAAGGTAGTTCTAATATTGTACTTGCTGGCAATGCGTCGGATATGGGTAGAAGTCTGGTTGTCGTGGTGGCCTCGTCTCTGATTTGATTTGGTCACGTCCTTTGGATGGTCCTACTTATTAGCTTCTTTGGATATCCATTCTGTTGTAGGTCTTTGTAGATGGTATCCACTTCAGTCTTGAGATCCTCGTCGCTTCTACAGATGGTTCGAGCTCTATTGTAGACGGATCTTATGATGCCTACTTTGGTGGTTGCAGGATGGTTAAACTCATAGTGAAGATACTGGCCCGTGCGTGTTGGTTTTCTATAAACTGAAGTTCGTAGATTTCCACCAACCTTTTTAACGAGGACATCTAGGAAAGGTAGAGCTGAGTCCTTCTCTGTCTCCATCGTGAACTTGATTGTTGGTCTGATGTTGTTGAGGTGAAGCAGAAACTCCTGAAGTGCTTATATCCTCTTTGTCCCAGATAATGAAGGTGTCGTCCACATATCGAAGCCAGAGCTTGGGTTTGCAATGGGAGGTATCTATTGCATGTTCCTCGAACCATTCCATGAAGATGTTCGCTATTACTGGGGAAAGAGATGAACCCATCGGAAGTCCTTCGTCTTGGGCGTAGAATCTATCCTTGACCTGAAAGTAAGAATTACGAAGACAGATCTCCAAAAGTTTTATCACTCCGTCCAGAGGCAGTGTGGTCCGACTTGAGAAATCTGCATCCTTGCTTAGTTTGTCTCGGATGATGTTAAGAGACTCTCCTATGGGTACATTGGTGTAGAGACTTTCGACATCAAAGCTCACCAATCTGTCATTGGTCTCGACTTCGATCCCTCCAAGAAGGTCTACAAAGTGGGCAGAGTTTCGCACGAAAGACGCTGCATTTCCCTGGATCGGTCTAATCATCTCCAAAAAGGAATTTCGAGAGTTCTGATGTCGGCGAATTTTAAGAGCTCGTGATGGGCCGCAGAGGCATTTGCTCCTTATGAATCTTGGGTAGTCCGTATAGGTGTGGAGGTTTGCTATAATGTGGTGTCAGCCTAAATCTGTGGATTTTTTTTACATAATACATGTTTACTATAAGAATTCCATTTGTTCATTTACGTTAAGATAATTATATATTCTTAATCTTAACCATAGCATTATGATACATTATTCTTTCTGTGTCTTTTTTTTTCTCTGTGTGTTATGTTTTCTCTGTCGTCGATCCTCATGGCATCTTGGATTGGAAGACGGTTATGGTCTAAGCATTTATTGCTCTTTATATACTATCAGATGTTCTAGAAGAGTATATTTTCTAAATTTTGTCGACCAAGCAGGTCTGAGATAAATTTAATTAAAGAAAGTTTAGCTGACCACTAATTTGGAGTATTAAGAAGTTTAAAACCGGACTTTAAATGTAAATGGACGAATATAATCACAACTTGACTGGGTGAAATGTTAACCCCAAAGTTTGATAAAATGAGATGCTACTACAGAAGCTGTAATATGTATAAGATGTAATAAATGGACCATATTAGTTAATTTATTGACAGACTATTGAAGTTTAAAATAAAATTAGAATAGATGAAAAATAGATTTCCAAGTTCAAACCATAATATTTGACGCTTAATTTTTTTTTAATGTCATTTGAACTTTTTACTTTTTGTTCATAATCTGCATTGCATATCTGTTTAAAAAGTATAACTTATTTTATTATTATTTCTACTTAGGTTATTCTTCATTAGTGTTATCTACTCCAATAGATTACTTAAAACAATTTCTTGATTTTCATTATTCTAATTAATTGTCTTGATTTCCTCTTATCTATTTTTATCATTTCTTCTCTCTGTTTTCCTTGGTTTATATAATGCGAAACAAATATTTTAAATTAAATAAAGTACTTTCAACTCAGCTTAATAGCTTAACTTTATATAAAGTATATTGAGGTTTAAAGTATCAAACGCTTTAGTGAAATCCAGTAAAACGAGATACATATTTGTAAGTTGCACGTACAATATTTTTAGGAATTTTTGACCTACTCGTAGGAAATATTATTTTTGACAATGAAAATTATGTAGAAATTGTTAAACATTTTAAACTATATTAACTGACTTATCTAGAAAGTTCTTACCAAAAATTTATTTAATTTAACTCATTAGCAGTAGTACAGGCTGATATAAGACATTAACTATATAAACTTAGATGATAGATTGCTATTCTTTCCACTTGGTTCATAGTGAAGATATTCATTAATTATTTGTTAATAGATTCACAAATTTGAATCTTGCTAAAAAAATAGTTGCATAATAAATTTATATATCATCAGCATATTCATGGCGGGAGATGTGAAAGAAGACTAAGAGATGTTGGTAGAGAGGCAAAAGATTAAGGACCCGAAACACCAAATCCTCCAATCTCCTTTCCTTCCCTCAAGATCTTCACAAATCAAACTTTTGATCCTCACCTTCTGTGTGGTGTGTGGTGGTTTAAGGTATCAAAGGCTTTATTGAAATCCAGTAAAATGATACGAATTTATAAGTAAGTTGCACGTTAACTATATTTTCAGTAATTTTTGACCTATTTATAGGAAATATAATTTTTGACAAACAAAATTATGTAGAGATTAAATACTTTTTTCTCTCTCGAACACTTGAACTTCCTTGAAAACATATAATTCTTTATTAGCCTCCTATGACAACAAAATTTTAAACCCCACTGAAAGATCTATTTAGAATTTTATTACCAAAAATTAATTTGTCATTAGCAGTAGTATAGGGTGTTTTTTTTTAGAGGCGAAGAACTTTCATTTGGCAACACTGTTTTTTATGAGAGCCGACCTGACAGTTCTGGGTTATTTTTAGATTAGTTTGGTTTGGCAATTCATCATGAATAGACTCACGCCGCAGCAACGATTCCAAATTGTTCAAATTTATTTTGAAAGACATGGTTCTATTCGAGAAACACATCGGGCATTACGTGAGTTTTATGGTGCTCATAATCGTCCTTCAGAGAGATTAATTCGAGAAACTGTTGATCGTTTTCGCAATACTTTTACTCTAGTCGACAATACGCATCCCGTAAGACGTCGTACAGTGCGCACGCAACAAGCGATAGCTGCTGTGCAGCATAGTGTTGATAATGATCCAAATGTGTCAATTCGTCGTCGTTTTCAACAAGTGAACTGATGTCCATCCACTTTATGGAAAATTTTGCGCAAAGATCTCGGATTGCGAGCATATAAAATTCAACTTGTCCAGGAGTTGAAACCCCAGGATCATCTTTTGCGCCGTACATTAGCTGAATGGGTGGAAGGAAAGATTGCTGTTGATCCACGATTTCATATGAAAATTTTGATCAGTAATGAAGCACACTTTTACTTAAATGGCTATGTAAACAAGCAGAATTGCCGAATTTGGGGGGATGAGAATCCACGAGCTATTGGCGAAAAACCGTTACATCCAGAAAAACTAACCGTTTGGATCGCATGTCTACGCTGATAAGCCCAAAACACTTAAGCACTTAGAAGCCAACATACGACGCGTGATTGACGAAATACAGCCTGTAGTACTGGAATGAGTGTGTGAAAATTGGACCTCTAGATTACGCCACGTACGCGCCAGCCGTGGGGGTCACATGCCCCAAATCATTTTTAAATATTAATGCCAAAAAAAAATTATTTAATATAAAAGCAAATTCGTTCATATCAATAAAATATTTTGTGTTTAATTTCAATTTAAAGTTCTCCGCCTCTAAAAAAAAACACCCTTTACAAGCATTGTGACTTTTAGATGGAAAGAAACAGAAGAGTAAGAGATGTCGGTAGAAAGCTAAAAGAGTGAGGACCCGAAAGACTAAATCCTCCGATCTCCTTCCCTTTCCTCAATATCTTCAGAGATTATACTTTCAATCATCACCTTTTAGCTGAACTCCGATAAAAAAAAGACTTATTTCTAAAAAAATTGTTCATTAATAATATTTTCAAAAGCTTTTTACGTAATATATCTTTATTTTCCGTATTTTCGTCCTATACCTAAACACCGTAAGAGTAATTTATTTGTATCCTGTTCTTAGGAACAATACGCGAAAAAAGAAAAAAAAGGTCGAGAAAGTAGCAGTGGAAGCGTTGAAAATGACAACTATGATAAAACTACTCATGTAATGCCAAGATCATTGCATGCTAACATTGGAAAAGCGTCTCATTCTCCAGCAGAACCTGTAAATATATCTGTTTGGTGACTATTCTTCTCGATCGACGTCCCAAGAAACTTATGACATCAACATCGATCCTGAAATTATAGTGGACGATGGCTATCATGAAAATGATCTGGGTCGTTATGTTGGTTGGCTACCCAGCTATCGACGGAAAAGTAGAGGAAGTTGTTGAACAAAATCCTTGGATCCCGCCCAGAAATTACGATTTTGAAAGTGATGCAAGCCATTTAAAAAGAAAATTTATTTATGCTTGGTTGGATCAATATGCGCCATGGCTAGTATATTCCAGGCGACTAAAAGGTGCTCTTTGTAAGCATTGTGTTTTGTTCCCTCTGCCGATCAGCACTGTGAGAGGAATGTTGGGATCATTTATGGTCAGACCATATATAAAGTTCAAAAATAGGCATGAAGACTGCCGAAAGCATGAAATGACCAACCTTTATATGCCTCTTAGGGGAAAACAAACAATGAGGGTGTTTTATTAGATTTAATGAAGTTGAAAATCGATTCAGGGGACGACAAATTAAAGATTCACCTGAAAAAGTGCCATCGCAATGCAGTTTACACATTACCAAAAATACAAAACGAATCGATAAATTTATGTGGCGAAGTTACTAAGGAGAATATAATACGTTAGGTTCAGAAGAATATGGCTTACGCAGTCTTAGCTGATGAGACAGCAGATGTAGCTGGGAAAGAACAGCTGTCAATAGGCAATTCTGCGACGAAAGCAAAAGGAAAATCAGAGAAAAATTTGTAGGGTTCGATGAACTAAAAGCAGAAAATGATTCAGCAATTGCCGAAGCAATTGACAATTTCTTGATTAGTTCTAACCTCCTAACCGAAGATTGCGTAGGGTTTGGATCCTCGTGCTTAATATTTTCATTGTTCAAGTCACAAACTCAACCTTGTTGTGAATGATGTGAACGCAGTGCCTGAAATTAGAAATACTCTCGCCACTGTAAAGGATGTTATAACGGTTTTCAGAGAATCGACTACACGTCGAAACTACGCTCCAAACCGTTTGCTTTAAGTAGGCTACATCCCTTGTATATGACCAAGACCAAAAACCGCATTACCGACTTACACAAGAACGCAGAATCATTCCAAGAATTTTATAACCTGGATATCACCGGAGAACTGAACCTTTGGCATAATTTTCAAAAAGCTTTATCAGATGATCAATTAAGGGACATTACAGAATTAGTTGATCTGTTCAACGAAGCCAACATTTTTTACCCTGCTGTCAGAAAGGCATTGATTTTTTTAAGCACTATCCCATGCACCACGGCGACCGTAAAACGGTCCTTCAGTACGCTGCGAAGAGTTAAAACGTGGCTTAGAAGTACCCTGGGTGAAGAAAGAATTACAGGTTCATGTCTGATGAACATACATCGCAATTATTTAAAAGAAAGCAGTGAGTTTATTGAAAAGACTGTCATAGACAAATTTTCGACAAATCCGAGAAATTACTGTTAAATTAATATACATATATATTATGATTATTTTTGTTCTGTGTCAATCAAACTAATTAATAAAAGTTAATTTTCATGATTTTTTGTTTTAATATACCCGACCGACCATCTTCTCGAAACAGGTATGAGCTGCCTCCCCCTAGATGAAATCCTGGGTACGCCCTTGTCTGTAAGATCAGAAGTAATTATTATCCGCATATAATGAGGACTATGATAATACTCCCACTAAGAACCATTTGTGTCTTGTAGTTGTTAAAATTACAAGACACAAATAGTAATTTACGTGATAAAACAAATAATCATTCCAAATCCTTATTTAATCTGCCAAGGTAACATTCAAATCTATAATCGTAAAATAGATATTTATATAGATATCATCGAGAGCTGTATTTCAATTAGTTGTAAGGAGAAAGAAAAGTAAGAGATGTTGGTAGAAAGGTAACAGAGTAAGAACCTCAAAGCTTAACTCCTACCTCCTCTCCTTACCTCAAGATCCTCAGAGATCATACTTTCTATCCTCACCGAATTCTATATTAAATTTTGATTAAAGGTATCAAACGCTTTGCTGAAGTCCAGCAGAACGAGACACCTATTTGCAAGTAAGTTGCTCATTAATTATATTTTCAAACGTTTTTAAGGTATTATAAAAGAGAATATTTTTCGGACAGAAATCTTAACATGTTTGAGGTTAAACTTTGGGAATAGGGGATTTTTTTTTTCTTAAATGATGGTACAAGCAAATATGAGTTAATTACTATCCACATAAAGGTAAGTCTATGATAATACTCCCACTAAGAACCATATGGAGTCCTGCTATCCTCATTCTAACTTCCGTTTTTAGTTTTAAAACGTATTAAAAAAATTAACGACTGGTTAGAATATAAGTCCTCACTCCAGTGGCAGATTGAGGATGTCGATGATTTATTCGTCTATTTAACCAATATTTGATTGACTCGTCTAAAGCTGATTATTTATAATTTACATTTATTTTTTTTACCAGACAATGTTAGCCTAGTAATAATAAAATTTATAAAGCTAAAAAATTATTATTTTATTTACTGGTTTTCAAATTTTATCAAAATTTATAATATTTACTTAATAACCTTCACTAAAAGAATCCTAATTGGGAGAAAAAATCACGAGATTTGATTAATTTTTCAATTAGCTTTTGAATACAAATTTCCCCAAAGCTTATCATTAAATTCGAAAATCGCAATACGCAAAATTTTCCTTATCATTTGACATTGAAATGTATTAAATCAGAAACGAATATGACGAAAGCAATTAAATATTTCTTTGTTGTTGGAATTCTTTAAATACATTTGCCAAATTAGCCAGCAGATAACAGATGATCCCTGTTATCTGGACTTTTCCTTGGAAAGTATCAGATACGTATTGGCTTATGAATATATATAGATTAATCTAGATCCGGGGTATATTTTCGACAGTTCAAGGAAATATGAAGAACGCATAACGAATTAATCAAGTATTGCACAATTACAAAATAAATTTTAATGTAGAAAAAATATTTTCAATTAAAATATGATATCAAAAAACCTATTTATTTATTTATTTATTTGGTGACCATATAGGGGGCATACAACAGGCTACAAGCCTAAATATCTAGAGTCTAAGTATCCACAAACTTATCTTAACTAACTTAAATATACTATTTTATTAAGAATAATAATTATAAAGACTAAATATGGTTAAGTACATAAATCAAAATAATTTGAATATAAAAGAATATATTCGAAGTATAAGTAAACAAATTAATTTTGTTTAAACAATTTAATTTTTTAAGCACAAAAGTTTAGGTGGTTTAAATAGCGGTTGTACAAATTCTTTTTTAAAACAAAAAAAATATTTATCAAAAAATTATAGGCCAATTCAATCTAGCATATTGCAAAATTATTCTTAAGTCTCCTTAATTTTATTCTCACAGAAGTCTTTTATGCATATTTTTTAACTCTGTCACTTTACCAGTGAATTTTAACCCTTAAATTTTATACTACATAGGGGTACAAAGGCTGAATTCAAAGGATTAAGATTAGAAGAATGAAGTGGAATATTGTTCCCGATGAATTTGTCGAATATTAGAGCGATTAATATTAGTTTTCTTCAAAACATTTAATCATTAACTTCAGAAAACCAAAATGATCCCAAAGCTAAAAAAGGTAATATTCAGAAAAAAACTAAAAAGTTATTCCGATACCGGGAATCGAACCCGAGCCTCCTGGGTGAAAGCCAGGTATCCTAGCCACTAGACCATATCGGATATTATATGTCTTTTACGTTATAAGATAGAAGGACCGAGTATTCCTTTTCCTGACAGATCCTAATATTTTGTCTCAAATAACAAATAAATGTATTTTTATTATTCAATATACTTTCTGTAACTATTTGGTTACTTTAATTTAATATTATCGTAAATATAGAATCTTTTTTATTTCAATTTACAATCAATTAGATACACTCTGACAATTCCCAATCCAAAAAAGCTTCTATGCCTGGCATTTTTCAGAATCTGCCAACAGAATTATTTAATTAATAAATTAATTGCCATTTTAATTTACTTTATTTAAATATCATTGTAAATTCTTTTAATTTGATCAAAAGACCGCGTATAAAGCATATTTCAAATTTAACATATGTATCCGGTATGGTCTAGTGGCTAGGATACCTGGCTCTCACCCAGGAGGCTCGGGTTCGATTCCCGGTACCGGAATCACTTTTTTTTTGAAAAGCAATATAAAATTTTGTATGTGTTATATAAACTCGAAATTTCTTATGCGAAATTTTATAAAATAATAATTATTTAAGGTTTAAAAAACGTAAAAAAGGCGTGTCATGTTTTAATACCCGACAAGTTAATAATTATGGATATCATAAAAAAATCACACCGACAACCGCATCCTTCATCAGCTGCACTACAGATTAATACGGAAAATATAGGCAGACCTAGTTTAAGTACCTTGCATGTTATATCACCGAGCATCCCAGACAGCACAACCGTGTCCTATGGAGATCCAAAGGTTTCATCCTTAGAACATTGAAAGCCTTTCAATGTTCTAAGGTTTCGTCCAACGGTCCATAGTTCCTTCAGAAAATCTAATGTGATAATACAAATGTCACAAAAGTAGACCGCCATACGGTCATTAAATAAAATTGTACATCTATAATACAGGATGTTCGAAACATGTATTTTGTATATCTAAATAATTATGAAACAAAAAATGGTTGAAGGTCCCTCAGATTGCACAAAGACACCTTTAAAAAGTCTCAACTTAAAGACATCGTATTTACGAGATGAATATCTTAAATACTTTTTTTTAAAATAAAGTACATTATTGAGATATCAAAAAACCTATTTATTTTAATATTGCAATTTTTACAAAGAAGGAAATGACAAACATGATTTTTATAACTTTAATAAATATTTATAACTACATGAAAATCAAGTAAATTATTTATGGTTTTCTATACCAGGACTTATTTTAACAGTCCAAAGGATTGCCCAAAATTATTATCCATAGGACGTCCATTATTAATCCATAAATATTTCGGCTTAGTTTGGACCAATACTGAGCATCCGTTGGAGGGTGTATGCTGTCTGGAATGTAAATCCGAAAACTAGGTGTAAAATAGAGAGACATCAAACAACATTTTAAAAAATGATGCCTATATATATATTTTGTTCTTTTAGGATAAAAAAAGAAATTTGGCTAAATTGGTTTATAGGTCAATTATGTTTTGGCAATATTTTTTGCCCGTGCGATCCGAAATGATTATAACTCTTAATTTTTTTATAGGACCTCTGACATTCTAAGCATACTTTATATATCTATTTTGACGTATCTGTTAAAAAATCGTATAACATATATTAAAATCTTGTGTACCACTTCGTTAACATGAAAATTTTTTTATTAAGAAGACTATAGTATAGACTAAGGTACTATTGAAAATTCTTATTTTTAGATTATTGCAAATAGAACGAGGATGGCATAGTCTGATCAAATATGGTGACTAGAAAAAAATGTTGGTTCATGGTTCGAATTATTTTGGATACGACTCCTGACGTGAGTCATCAAGACCAACTAACTATTGTAATAAGGTTTGTTTTATTAAATAATACATCAAAGCAAATCGAAATTAGAGAGCATTTTTTGGGATTCATTTCAATATCAGATTCGACAGGACAAGGCTTAACTAATGTTTTATTGGATTTTTTGGAGACTCATAACATTTATTTAGGCGATTTAAGGGGTCAGGGATATGATAATGGAGCGTATATGAAGGGTCGCAATAATGGTTTACAAAAAAAAATTATTGAATTGAACCCTAGAGCTTTTTACGTGCCTTTTGTGCAGCCCATAGCTTAAATTTAGTTGTTAATGACGCTGCAAAAGCATCTTTAGAAATTACAAGTTTCTTTGCTATTGTGCAGGAACTTTACGTTTTTTTCTCCGCATCAACTAAACGTTGGCAAGTTTTAAAAGATGAAATCCCAACGTTAACACTAAAACCTCTTTCTAGTACTGGATGGGAAAGCAGAATAGATGCTCTGAAAGTTCTTACACATAATTTAGGAAAAATATATGACGCTTTATTTGCACTTTACTCTGATAATAACAGGGACTCCGATACCAAAACTATGGCTAATTTATTACTCTTAAAAATTAAGTCGTTTAAATTTATTTGTTCCATTATTATATGGTATAATGTGTTAACAAAAATTAATATTGCAAGTAAAGTGATGCAGGAATCCGATGTTGCCCTACCTAATATTATTTTAATCTTAAAGTCTAAAACATATATATCTAGTATTAGATCAGATGAAGGTTTCACTGATATTTTAGAGGAGGCCAAAAAAGTAGCCGAAGATATGGATTGCGACCCTTCGTTTCCTCCGATTAATATTGTTAGACCCCAAACAAAAAAGCGTTTATTTGACTATGAGTGTGTAGACGAGGCCCCTAAAAATCCAGTTGATCAGTTTAAAATTAATTTTTATTTTGTTATATTAGATACTACATTATTAAAATTGGAAGAAAGATTCGAGCAAATGAAGCAACATGATACGTTGTTCAATTTTCTTAACAACCTACATAGCTTTCTCCAAATAGAAAAATCAATTAGGTTTGCAAAATGTGAAGCTCTTGAGAAAATTTTATATGATCCATCAAAAAATGAAAAAGATATTTTAGCTCAAGATTTATCTGATGAAATTGATAATGTTGCACCCTATATTTCCCCTGAAATGAATGCCTTAAATGCTCTTGCCTACCTATTTGTAAATAACCTCATCTATGTTTTTCCCAATTTAGTAATTTCCATTAGAATTTTCTTAACATTACCTGTTACAGTAGCTAGTGGAGAAAGAAGCTTTTCTTTACTCAAAATAATAAAAAATTATTTACGATCCACAATGGGTCAAGAGAGGCTTTCTGACTTATCAATAATTAGTATTAAAAAAGAAATTACAGAAAATATAGATGTGTCTAACATTGTTAAAACATTTGCATTAAAAAAGCGAGAAAAGCAAACTTTGTATAATCATTGGATATGTTAGCTACCTGCCCCTTTATGTAAACATATACATATTACAAAGTGCATGTTGCGTATGTAAATAATATGTATGTTATATCCATATGTTATATGTATGATATAACATGTATGTATGTATTTAATTACAACTTATTTGTAAATACATTACATTACAAATAAATTGTAAATAAAATTATGATTTAATATGAAATAAAGTGTTTATGTTTCTGAAATGTTGTTTTTTTTAATGTTAAATTATTTCAAGTTATTTATTTACAAATGTTTATCAAAGGCCGGATTCGGTGGGATAAAGGAGGGGCGGCAAAAGTTTTTTCGCACCCGGGCGGCAGATACCCTAGGAACAGCCCTGAATTTTTACATCAGTTCTATATTTCTTAGTGGATCAACTGATCTGGGGACTCTAATATCAAATTACTAACTAAACAAAAGTACTAGGTATTTCAATGCTGGTGTAGCCAAATATCGAACATCAAGATTTGAAAACCTTTTCTCAGTTATATTAAAAATTTATGAGGAAAATTACCGCTGCAGATAAATTAACAATCATTTTTAAGACCTAATTAAATAGTTTAATAATGAAGTTTCTGCGTGTATTTAAAAATTAAAAATCATCTGAGCATACTAAATAAAGCAGTGAATTCATTCATTCTTTTAATTTATCAATTTTTTAATCAGTATTCTTGTCCAATTTTCGTCAAAAATAACTTTTAGTCTTGTCAATTCCATTGCTTTCGATTTGCTTTAATTTTTTATGTTAATTTATGAATTAAACATGTTGACCATTAGCTTCAATGTATTATTACTTCAAGTAATTTATTAGAGATTTTTTTTTTAATATAATTTTTTTGTGTTTGCATTTGCTTGTAGAATGTTCACTGTATCTTTTAAGCATTTTACTTGTTAAAATGTAAATTGGGCTAATTTTTAAAAAGATCCAAGCTGATTTAAATTTTTAATGTAGCCTAACAAAAAATTGAAATTTACCCGAGCCTAAATCGAGTCCTTGAAGGGATTAAGCCCGGATAAAAAATTACCGAAAATTCCCATAGGAGCCCTCGGATTTGGATGGATGCGAAAGCTCGTAGTATAATGAAAGTATAATGAAAACCTTAACTTTCCTTTTATATTTAGGTTTTTTTACGCTTTCAAATTAGATTATCCTGGAGATTAGTTAAGGAATTTTCTTCAATTAAAGAAATTAGACCAGCTTTCGTTAAATAAATATGCAAATCAAACTCGTTTAAAATTTGGTTGTACTCATGTCATTTGCAATTTATTGTCACAATCTTTGTATTTATCTGATACACAAAAGAGAATTTCTTAAATTTATTGCTTAATGTGACGTTTTACCTTAATTTTAAGTTCAAGTTTTTTTAAATTCCTTTCAAATAATTCAATTCTTTTAAGCAGGTCGGCCTGTGATAAGCTGAATAAACAGATGTTGTTGATAAGTTGATCAGTTCGCAATTTTTTTTGTTATAATTTTAATATATATAAATATTTCTTTTAAATAAATTAAATTTTATTAAAAATGGTATTTTAACATTACAAAAAAATGCAATTTTACAGATTTATGATATAAATAGAAATGTTGAATTACCTTTTATCTGTATTTTGCTACTTAAGTTTTTCTTTTATCTCGTCTCTGGCATTTCTGAACTAGTTTATTATTATTTGCGTTATATATGTTTTTACTTATTAATTGAGTTAAAAAAAAAATAGAGCTGTATTTTATTTTAGTAGAATGCAGTCAATATTTAAATATAATGGAACTACACATATAAGAAGCTTGTTGGTAAAAAATAATTTACTATCAATTTATTTCACTAAATTATTAAAATTATTTCACTGTATGAACCTACTTGATAATTTGATAAATATTTATTTTAATAAAATAGTTTATTGCACAATGTATATATGAGTATATGTATATAGATTTTTCACATTTAAAACATTACAATTTGTATACAGATGCTTTAAAGGACATCGAGATAAGATTCCTGGATACTTTATTTTTATAACCTTTAATATTACTGAGCAATTACGTTGCATATTGTTTAAATGGTGAGAATTAAAATTACGGCGGAATGGTAAATCTCTAATCTGTAAGTTAGTTTACTGGTTGATCTGCAGATGAAGCACTAAAAGTCATAAACACGGTTTTATTAAAGTTAAGAGCTGAAAGAATATAAAGCCACTGCATGCAAACAACCCTAAGACACTTTTCTGTCTACTGAAACACTTCATTACAAGAATGACCAGAAAACAAAATAATAAAATCATCAGTATACGATATAACCCTGCACTCTTTAAAAACTTTTTCGACATTGTTTATATAAATTAGGAACAGAATAGGTTCCAGTACAGTACCTTGTGGTAATCCTGTATGGACATATTGAGATTAACTAAATGTGTATAATTTATATTAGCGCACTGAGCTGGAACTAAAAGATTTTGTACTTTTATTTTCTTTAGAAAGAAAGAAAGGTTCTTTTCTTTAGAAGAAAGTTAGGTTAGAAAGAAAACCTTTAAAGGATTGCTCCTGAAGATATATCGAAATTTAATTTGACAAGACGGCGAAGCATCTCCATATGCCACCAGTCATGTGATATTTGAACGAATGTCATAATAAATCGATAGAAAGGAATGGAACCATTGTTTGGCCAGCCAATAGCGCTGAAATTTCTCTTTCGGATATCTTTTTCATGAATGTCTTTTCAGTTGAAAATAGACATATAGTGTCTTTATTAAAGAATACTTATAACTGACCATAGAATCTAAAAATTTAAAAATAAATGAAGTGTTTCATTTAAAAATCATTTATGAAATTTTTTTTTGTTTTTCATACAATTGTTTTTTTTTGTTACGGTTCAAATTATCTTACCTAAAGTACGTTGATTGGGTATCTTGGGTTTCTTAAAAATAGGAGGAAAGTTAAAAAAATGCCGTTTTCTTAAATGGAATCTATAAGGACAATAAATCTGAGAGACAAATACACCTTTTAATTCCTTTTCTCAACTCAAATTTAAATTATAAATTATAAATGGCTTACTTTATTTCTCAATATATTTTTAGTACGCTGACTTAATCTTCTGCCAAAGATGGTAACATCATTAGCGAAACACGTGTCGAAAGTAAAATAAAAAGTTTGGTTAGTGGTAAAACTGTTTTGTGATTTCACGCAGTCACTTCTTAGCTGGTTAGAAGGAATATTGGAGTTTCATGTATAGGTCCTATTTCTTTTTCCTATTTGACCAGTATGTCATTCTCTCACATCGTCGTTCTGTTTAAATTTTTACTACAACCTTCCTATAGCGCACTTCATAAAATTTACCGCTTCTGCAATGTGGCGGATGTTCATAATACCCTGTATCAAACCAAGATCTCGTAGCTGTGTTTCACAATCAAGATGTTGCCTTTGCATATTGACTATACTGCACGCATATTTAAATCCTCACCACATTGCACTCACAGTTCTCACTACACTGACACTGTATTGAACACAGTTTTCAATTTACCAAATACGCCTTGACGACAAGTTTTTTTTTTAATTTAATTTTTTTTTCAAGTGCCTCCATAATAGGAACAATTACTTTTCAGATGAAGTTGTTTCTCAAAAGTTTGGTCTAACGTTTATTAGTGTCCTCCGGTAAATAAATTTATAGAAAGAAAATAACTATTTGGGCATATTAAAAAAATACATATAAAAAAGATCGACCGCTAAAATGTGATCTTTTTCATTACAGTGCCATTGGAAAAATGATTAGGATGCTAAAAATAATGCATAAAAAAGCATACTATAAGAAAAATAATTTACATAAAATTATTTTCCTCTTTTAAAATTTTGACTCTTTTAAAATTCAATATTTAATTTTTTGTTGTTTTCATTTTGGCATTATATGTCAAAAATGACAAAGTGAACATTGGACAAGTGGGACAAAAATATGCATATCCCGTTTAAAATTAGAAGATTAAAACAATTCGTTAAATGGGAATTGAACAAAAAAGTAAATACATCAAAAAAATAATATAAACAAATCAAGAAAAACAACCAAGTCACGGTCTCACAAACATTTATTATCGACGACACGTGTTTCGCTCTATAAGAGTATCATCAGGTGTAAAACTAAAACGCCAAAATACACTTCACATTTTACACACATTTTTTGTTAGAAATAATAATATTTGCGTAACTTACCAAATTTGATTTATTTTGCTCGAACGGCGATGAACTTAAACTTGGCTTCCTAAAAATTTGGTCCTCTTCTTTTGCATCGACATTAATTATTCGCGCGCTACTTTTCAAATTAAACGCCACTCAGGTATATGGTACATGTATGTACATGTTGCGCTTACCCTCAGCCCAGTTCTGGAAGGAGGAGCGAGGTTGATAGTTACCCTTCGTAGTATACCCCTCAACCTCAATCAATTTCTCCATTTTACTACTGTGTGTACAGTGCTTAGTTGATTTTTCCTTTAAATTTGAAGTGTAAACGTGGTTGTGGATAGAATTCTCTGATCTAGCTATTACTGGAGGTTCCTTTAATTCGATAGCCACTGATATATGTTATATGCTAAATGAAGTAAATTATTTTTGTATGATTCGGTCGAAAATTACCATTATTTTATTCCAATTAAACCTATGGTTCTTTATGGTCTCCTATAAAATTAATAAACTAATCCCAAGAATAAAATCATTAAATCTTACTCCTTTTAAGAAGTTAATATATTAGTAGCTTTTAATAGTTTTTTTGCGGCAAAAATAAGTCTAGTATAATTATTGCCTACATCAGTCAAATTTAAAACAGGCTCACAGTTGCATTACGCTCCGTACAAGAAATATAGATGATATTTTTGAGGCTAGCGATAGGTGTAAATTAACGGTTTTATTATTGCTTGATTATAGCAAAGTATTGTTTAAAAATTTTGAAATGTTAAATTTGTCTAGTTATAACATAGAATATAATAATAACGTAGAAATAGATATTGTACCTGCAGTTTTATTTTTTTTTCCGACTATAATCAGCAATTCTTTAAAACTATCTAAATTGTCTTTGACGAATTTGCCAACTGATTTTTTTTTGTTTTTTTCCGAATTGTTTTTTTTTGTTTTTTATCTTTTTGTTCTGGCAAATAATTGTACAACCTTAAGCCAACATAATCTAGTGATTTAAAGAACGTAGCATTATTGAATTATGGTATATAGTATTGCGAATTACGTGTTGTCCTGGTTTTATACTTATGATCTTTTGTTGAGTAAAGGTTTGAGTGTTTATGCATAAATTCCCAGGTAACTAGAATATATAATGCCTTAAAATCAAGCAAGTCTCCTCAAATAATAGTTGACTTGAATATGTTTTTGATTTTTCATAAATAATTTTTAATATGCATCTTTGTATTGTGATTAATTTTTTTGTATAACAATCATAAGCAGAACCCCATATCGGCAAACTTCAAATATAGTAATATAAGCATTATCGCTAAGAAGTGTTCTTACTTAAAAAAGTTCTTAGTTAATACAAGTTATAAAGCAATTTACGAATTTTGTTTACTAAAACATCGATATGAATATTCCACTTTAAATACTAATCTACTTGTACCCCTAGGTACTTAATACTGGAAGTTCTTTCTATAGCTGTATTGCACTCTAAACCCTATAATCCAAATAACTTGTTCTTTGAAATCCCTTTCATTCCATAATCATCCAGACTCTGAAGCATAATATTATGAACTACAGTGTCAAAAGCAATACATTTTATTCCAAGTCATGTGCTGACATTATCAACTAAACATTGCCTCAGTTCAAACTCAAGAAAGTCTGATATGATGATGTTTGGGCAGGAGAGACAAAAGTTACATTTTGAAAATAAGTGTAAGTATAAAGTTATATTAGAGTCTACATCTATGTCGAATTTTAAAATATTAAAAAATTTGGGATTAGTAATATATTAAAATTTAAAATTTATTGCGCATGTTAATGTATGTGTGCAGAGAGGATATATAAATTTAATTTTTATAACAACTATATCGGCAACGCCAATTTCTGTTAAAAAAAAATTAAATAATGCAAATAAGGCTTACATTCTACCCCAAGTAAATGATCGTGATGCAATATAATGATCTTTCTTAAGCCAGGTAAATTCAACCCGAATTCAGAGGCTACAAAATAGCTCCCTATAATTTAATCATTGTATAAGGAAATATGAAGCAGTTTCACATACGCGTAAAGAAACTATTTGGATTAATATAGGCATGGTCTACTTCGAACATGCTACAAATACATCAAAACAAAACATTTGCCATGCAACTTTCGTTTCGGCAACTAAGTCACGAATTATCGATTCCAAAATCCAGTCAACCAGCCAACTTTTCAGAGTTTGTTCTTTCTTTTTGCAAAACATTTTTATTGAGTATGTAACTGTGTTTCGTTATATTTGTAATTTAGGTATACATACTTTAGAACAGAATAATAAAAGATTTTCCATTTATATATCCATTATAAGAAAATTCGTTTAAGTAATCTGAGCACGAACCTTGGGGGCCTTCTTCTTTGTCTGTGTCAAATTACCTCTTTTTTATTTTTCCATTATCATTCCTTCGGCTTTTCCTCGCCTTCACGATTCGAATAGGTAAATAAAGGCTATAAAAAAACCCGAGAGGGAAATAAAATTGAAGTTTTTACGGCCTTCTATCTCCTTGAACGAGATCGCTTTAGATAGATTTATCGAATAGACGAGAGCCAATCTGATCTTTTTTGTTTGGTCAAGGTCGGAAAAGTGTTTCATATCGGTCAAGATTTGAAACACGATTTTATTTATATTTTGCGTACTTCAAGAGGTTATGCAGCGTTTGCCAGTAAAACGGGAAACTTTCGTAGAACATTTTATTGTTAAAGAATATTTTTATTAAATTTTAATGCATTAGTGGGAAATGGGAGAATACCCATTTAATTTTTAATGTCCAAAAAATACATTCTTTGAAAACTACATCCGCCAAATATCCTCCGTGTACACTTATGCATTCTTGGAGTCGAGCCTAAAAGTTTTGCATAACTTAAAGTCACAGTCAAAATATCTATATTTCAGAAAATATTACACTGCAAAATACAAAGCATTTAACAAATGGCGTCAAACTAAAATTAAAATCAAACTAGTATACATAAAGCAAAATTAACGCCATGACAAACGCAAAACATTTACAAAGATAAAAAGTTATTAACAGTGTCAGATTTTAATTCAATAATGAACTTTTTAAAATTTTTTTAAAAGCTCAAGCAGTTTCAATTTGTCTCATTGCTAATGGAAGGCAATCATAATAGTTTATACGTGAATAATGGGGACCAGGTTTGAAGGGGGTAGAAGGCTTATGAGAGAGTATATTGTAGTTTTAGGAAAGATGCATTAGTATGTAAAAATGTTACACATGCAGACCAAATTCAAATACTGCTCTGTTTATAAACCTGCCTGTTAAAAAGCCGTGTTGCCTCTCACTAATTAATTTAAAGTTATGAAAAAAACCTTATTAAAGGAGATATATGGCCTTCTCAAATAATCTTGAAAAAGATGAAAGAAGGTTAATATAGGCCTAAGATTCAACTATACTTGGATCTCTTTTTTTATAAGGGCTTGACAACAGCTAATTTGAGATTTCTTGGAAAAATAAACAAAAAGGAATAACTATTTGTTCAGCATGGCACTTAATAGGATTGACAGAAACCTAGTAAGTCCTGAACTTTTTTTTTAGTTTTTGAATTTTTACAGGACCTAACAGATTTTAATTACTTGATATATTATGTGATTTGCAGTTGGCTTCACCACAAACTGATTTATATTGTTACTGGCAAGATGCGAAATACCAAAGTCCTGCTGTTGGTTCTGGTTTTTACCCTTTAGTTCATTAACAACCTGCTAGTCCAGAATATTGCTTCTTAGATTTTTGTAGAACAATGTTATATCTACACTTATATTTATTGTATGCACTCTTATCTCTCATCAGCACTGCTCAGTACCAAGAGGACATCCAGTTCCCGTTTGACTTCTAATACTGCAGGAGAATACTGAGGCTTTTTTCCGGGCTCTTGCAACTGAATTAAAAATTGCAATTTAAAAAAAAATATATCAATTTAAGATTTAGGTAAACCTGCTATTCTATAGATTCAAATATGCTAAGAGACACTTTAAAAGAGGCCAAAAGAGAAGAGTTAAATTTGCTGAAGCATTGGCGATTTGATGGCGTTTTCCGCTGGTTTTCTTGGGGTGGACCTAGCTGCAGTTCGGCAGATCTGGCAGCGTTGAAGGAAGCGGAAACAGCTGATTTCTATCGAGTTTGAGATAATGATGTTACCGGTTGCTTAAGACAAATCCTGGGATCTTGGAGCACATGTATGAAGCTTGTATAGTGAAAATCGGAATCGTATGTCAGCCATCTTGCTTGGCAAAATTGAGAGGGAGCTGACGGACAGTTTTTGACATTGACTGATAGAACATCATTTGTCATTGTCATACCATTTGAGTTTGTTTTTCATTTTAATGAATGCAAGGTTGAGTTTGCTGTTTGTTAAAAGGATATTATTTTAAATTCATGACTTTTCTAAAAAGTTCTCTTTTAATATTGGGAGTAATGTTTTAATTGATACGCAGTAAGCAATTTTTCAATTTGATTTATGACTATTGTTTTTTTATTGTCAATCTTTAGTTTTTAACAAAATCAAATTCAGTTGATTTCAATAAAGAAGTTTCACTTTTCAAGTATTTAGTTTTTAACTTGATTATTATAAATACATATTACAAAAT